>NW_025230344.1:0-14932 GCF_018294505.1 Triticum aestivum | reverse complement strand
CGTGGTCGGGCATTGAGCCGAGCTCAATCTCACACCTTGCAATACAGGCAAGAACCCTTTCTTGGACTGATCCATTTTGAACTTCTTCAAAATCTTATCAAGGTATGTGCTTTGTGAAAGACCTATGAGGCGTCTCGATCTATCCCTATAGATCTTGATGCCTAATATGTAAGCAGGTTCTCCAAGGTCCTTCATTGAAAAACACTTATTCAAGTAGGCCTTAATGTTGTCCAAAAGTTCTATATCATTTCCCATCAAAAGTATTTCATCTACATATAATATGAGAAATGCTACAGAGCTCCCACTCACTTTCTTGTAAACGCAGGCTTCTCCATAAGTCTGCATAAACCCAAACGCTTTGATCATCTCATCAAAGTGAATGTTCCAACTCCGAGATGCTTGCACCAGCCCATAAATGGATCGCTGGAGCTTGCATACCTTGTTAGCATTCTTAGGATCGACAAAACCCTCTGGCTGCATCATATACAGTTCTTCCTTAAGATGTCCGTTAAGGAATGCCGTTTTGACGTCCATCTGCCATATCTCATAATCATAGTATGCGGCAATTGCTAACATGATTCAGACGGACTTCAGCTTCACTACGGGAGAGAAAGTCTCATCGTAGTCAACCCCTTGAACTTGCCGATAACCCTTAGCAACAAGTCGAGCTTTATAGATGGTAATATTACCATCCGCGTCCGTCTTCTTCTTAAAGATCCATTTGTTTTCTATCGCTCGCCGATCATCGGGCAAGTCTGTCAAAGTCCATACTTTGTTTTCATACATGGATTCTATCTCGGATTGCATGGCTTCAAGCCATTTGTTGGAATCTGGGCCCGCCATCGCTTCTTCATAGTTCGAAGGTTCACCGTTGTCTAACAACATGATTTCCAGGACAGGGTTGCCATACCACTCTGGTGTGGAACGTGTCTTTGTGGACCTACGAAGTTCAGTAGCAACTTGATCCGAAGTACCTTGATCATCATCATTAATTTCCTCTCCAGTTGGTGTAGGCAGCACAGGAACATTTTCCTGAGGTGCACTAATTTCCGGTTCAAGAGGTAGTACTTCATCGAGTTCTACTTTCCTCCCACTTACTTCTTTCGAGAGAAACTCTTTTTCCAGAAAGGATCCGTTCTTGGCAACAAAGATCTTGCCCTCGGATCTTAAGTAGAAGGTATACCCAATGGTTTCCTTAGGGTATCCTATGAAGACGCATTTTTCCGACTTGGGTTCGAGCTTTTCAGGTTGAAGTTTCTTGACATAAGCATCGCATCCCCAAACTTTTAGAAACGACAACTTAGGTTTCTTCCCAAACCATAATTCATACGGTGTCGTCTCAACGGATTTAGATGGAGCCCTATTTAAAGTGAATGTAGCTGTCTCTAGAGCGTATCCCCAAAATGATAGCGGTAAATCGGTAAGAGACATCATAGACTGCACCATATCCAATAGAGTGCGATTACGACGTTCGGACACACCGTTACGCTGAGGTGTTCCAGGCGGCATGAGTTGTGAAACGATTCCACATTTCCTCAAGTGTGTACCAAATTCGTGACTTAAGTATTCTCCTCCACGATCTGATCGTAGGAACTTTATCTTTCGGTCACGTTGATTCTCTACCTCATTCTGAAATTCCTTGAACTTTTCAAAGGTCTCTGACTTGTATTTCATTAAGTAGACATACCCATATCTACTCAAGTCATCAGTGAGAGTGAGAACATAACGATACCCTCCGCGAGCCTCAACGCTCATTGGACCACACACATCGGTATGTATGATTTCCAATAAGTTGGTTGCCCGCTCCATAGTTCCGGAGAACGGAGTCTTGGTCATTTTTCCCATGAGGCATGGTTCGCATGTGTCAAATGATTCATAATCGAGAGATTCTAAAAGTCCATCAGCATGGAGCTTCTTCATGCGCTTGGCACCAATGTGACCAAGGCGGCAGTGCCACAAGTATGTGGGACTATCGTTATCAACTTTACATCTTTTGGTATTCACACTATGAATATGTGTAACATTACGTTCGAGATTCATTAAGAATAAACCATTGACCATCGGGGCATGACCATAAAACATATCTCTCATATAAATAGAACAACCATTATTCTCGGATTTAAATGAGTAGCCATCTCATATCAAACGAGATCCAGATACAATGTTCATGCTCAAACTTGGCACCAAATAACAATTATTGAGGTTTAAAACTAATCCCGCACGTAAATGTAGAGGTAGCGTGCCGACGGCGATCACATCGACCTTGGAACCATTCCCGACGCGCATCGTTACCTCGTCCTTCGCCAGTCTCCGCTTATTTCGCACCTCCTGCTGTGAGTTACAAATATGAGCAACGGCACCGGTATCAAATACCCAGGAGTTACTGCGAGTACTGGTAAGGTACACATCAATTACATGTATATCAAATATACCTTTAGTGTTGCCGGCCTTCTTGTCCGCAAAGTATTTGAGGCAATTCCGCTTCCAGTGACCCTTCCCTTTGCAATAAAAGCACTCAGTCTCAGGCTTGGGTCCATTCTTTGACTTCTTCCCGCCAACTGGCTTACCGGGCGCGGCAACATCCTTGTCGTCCTTCTTGAAGTTCTTCTTGCCCTTGCCCTTCTTGAACTTGGTGGTTTTATTGACCATCAACACTTGATGTTCTTTCTTGATTTCTACCTCTGCCGACTTCAGCATAGAAAATACTTCAGGAATAGTTTTCACCATCCACTGCATATTGTAGTTCATCACAAAGCTCTTGTAGCTCGGTGGGAGCGACTGAAGGATTCTGTCAATGACCGCCTCGTCCGGGAGGTTAATGTCCAGCTGGGACAGGCGGTTGTGCAACCCAGACATTTTGAGTATGTGCTCTGACAGAACTATTTTCCTCCATCTTACAACTATAGAACTTGTCGGAGACTTCATATCTCTCGACCCGGGCATGAGCTTTGAAAACCATTTTCAGCTCCTCGAACATCTCATATGCTCCATGTTGCTCAAAACGCTTTTGGCGCCCCGGTTCTAAGCTGTAAAGCATGCCGCACTGAACGAGGGAGTAATCATCGGCATGTGATTGCCAAGCGTTCATAACATCTTGGTTCTCTGGGATGGGTGCTTCATCTAGCGGTCCTTCTAGGACATACGCTTTCTTGGCAGCTATGAGGATGATCCTCAGGTTCCAGACCCAGTCCGTATAGTTGCTGCCATCATCTTTCAGCTTGGTTTTCTCTAGGAACGCGTTGAAGTTCATGTTGACATGAGCGTTGGCCATTTGATCTACAAGACATATTTTGCAAAGATTTTAGACTAAGTTCATGATAATTAAGTTCATCTAATCAAATTATTTAATGAACTCCCACTCAGATTAGACATCCCTCTAGTCATCTAAGTGTTACACGATCCGAGTCGACTAGGTCGTGTCCAATCATCACGTGAGACGGACCAGTCATCATCGGTGAACATCTCCATGTTGATCGTATCTTCCATACGACTCATGTTCGACCTTTCGGTCTCTGTGTTCCGAGGCCATGTCTGTACATGCTAGGCTCGTCAAGTTAACCCTAAGTGTTTTGCATGTGTAAAACTGTCTTACACCCGTTGTATGTGAACGTAAGAATCTATCACACCCGATCATCACATGGTGCTTTGAAACGACGAACTTTAGCAACGGCGCACAGTTAGGGGAGAACACTTTCTTGAAATTGTTATGAGGGATCATCTTATTTACTACCGTCGTTCTAAGTAAACAAGATGCATAAACATAATAAACATCACATGCAATTATATAGTAGTGACATGATATGGCCAATATCATATAGCTCCTTTGATCTCCATCTTCGGGGCTCCATGATCATCTTCGTCACCGGCATGACACCATGATCTCCATCATCATGATCTTCATCATCGTGTCTCCATGAAGTTGCTCGCCAGCTATTACTTCTACTACTATGGCTAGCGGTTTAGCAATAAAGTAAAGTAATCACATGGCATTAAATCATTAACACGCAGGTCATACAATAATTAAGACAACTCCTATGGCTCCTGCCGGTTGTCATACTCATCGACATGCAAGTCGTGATTCCTATTGCAAGAACATGATCTCATACATCACAATATATCATTCATCATTCATCACAACTTTTGGCCATATCACATCACAAGGCAATTGCTGCAAAAACAAGTTAGACGTCCTCTAATTGTTGTTGCATCTTTTACGTGGCTGCAATAGGGTTCTAGCAAGAACGTTTTCTTACCTACGAAAAAGCCACAACATGATTTGTCAACTCCTATTTACCCTTCATAAGGACCCTTTTCATCGAATCCGCTCTAACTAAAGTGGGAGAGACAAACACCCGCTAGCCACCTTATGCAACTAGTGCATGTCAATCGGTGGAACCTGTCTCACGTAAGCGTACGTGTAAGGTCGGTCCGGGCCGCTTCATCCCACAATACCGCTGAAGCAAAATAAGACTAGTAGCGGCAAGAAAGTTGAGAACATCTACGCCCACAACAGATTTGTGTTCTACTCGTGCAATAGAGAACTACGCATAGACCTAGCTCATGATGCCACTGTTGGTGAACGTTGCAGAAAATAAAAAATTTCCTACGGTTTCACCAAGATCCATCTATGAGTTCATCTAAGCAACGAGTGATAGGAGTGCATCTACATACCTTTGTAGATCGCGAGCGGAAGCGTTCAAGAGAACGGGGATGATGGAGTCGTACTCGTCATGATCCAAATCACCGATGACCAAGTGCCGAACGGACAGCACCTCGTTCAACACACGTACGGAGAAGATGACGTCTCCTCCTTCTTGATCTAGCAAGGGGGAAGGAGAGGTTGATGAAGATCCAGCAGCACGACGGCATGGTGGTGGATGCAGCAGGACTCCGGCAGGGCTTCGCCAAGCAACTGCGGGAGGAGGAAGAGGTGTACAGGGGGAGGGAGGCGCCAAGACTCAGGGTGCGGCTTCCCTCCCTCCCTCCCTCCTTTATATAGGCCCCCAGGGGGGGCGCCGGCCCTGGAGATGGGAATCTCCCAAGGGGGCGGCGGCCAGGGGGGTGGAGTGCCCCCCAAGGCAAGTGGTGCGCCCCCCACCCTAGGGTTTCCAACCCTAGGCGCAGGGGGGCCAAGGGGGGGCGCACCATCCCACTAGGGGCTGGTTCCCCTCCCACTTCGGCCCACGGGGCCCTCCGAGATAGGTTGCCCCACCCGGTGAACCCCCGGGACCCTTCCGATGGTCCCGGTACAATACCGGGTGACCCCGAAACTTTCCCGATGGCCGAAATAGCACTTCCTATATATAATTCTTTACCTCCGGACCATTCCGGAACTCCTCGAGACGTCCAGGATCTCATCCGGGACTCCGAACAACTTTCGGTTTGCTGCATACATATATTCATACAACCCTAGCGTCACCGGACCTTAAGTGTGTAGACCCTACGGGTTCGGGAGACACGCAGACATGACCGAGACGGCTCTCCGGTCAATAACCAACAGCGGGATCTAGATACCCATGTTGGCTCCCACATGCTCCTCGATGATCTCATTGGATGAACCACGATGTCGAGGATTCAATCAACCCCGTATACAATTCCCTTTGTCAATCGGTATGTTACTTGCCCGAGACTCGATCATCGGTATCCCAATACCTTGTTCAGTCTCGTTACCGGCAAGTCACTTTACTCATACCGTAATGCATGATCCCGTGACCAGACACTTGGTCACTATGAGCTCATTATGATGATGCATTACCGAGTGGGCCCAGAGATACCTCTCCGTCATACGGAGTGACAAATCCCAGTCTCGATCTATGTCAACCCAACAGACACTTTCGGAGATACCTGTAGTGCACCTTTATAGTCACCCAGTTACGTTGTGACGTTTGGTACACCCAAAGCACTCCTACGGTATCCGGGAGTTACACGATCTCATGGTCTAAGGAAAAGATACTTGACATTGGAAAAGCTCTAGCAAAATGAACTACACGATCTTGTGCTATGCTTAGGATTGGGTCTTGTCCATCACATCATTCTCCTAATGATGTGATCCCGTTATCAACGACATCTAATGTCCATAGTCAGGAAACCATGACTATCTGTTGATCAACGAGCTAGTCAACTAGAGGCTTACTAGGGACATATTATGGTCTATGTATTCACACGTGTATTACGATTTCCGGATAATACAATTATAGCATGAATAAAGACAATTATCATGAACAAGGAAATATAATAATAATCCTTTTATTATTGCCTATAGGGCATATTTCCAACAACTAGTCCCTCCAGGACTTCAGATGAAGGTAGCAGAAGCACTCCTAGCAACCTGCCTAAGGCTGCTACAAGGCAAAGGAAGAAGAGAACTTCAGACTCTGAAGATGAGGATTATAGAGCTGAAGAGGATGAGGCTACCTCCAAGAAGGTAGTACTCAAAAAGGAGTATGGCTCAGCAAAGGATACAAAGCCAAGCATGAAGATCAAAAGGCCTGCAGGAAGACAAAAAATGTCCAAAGCCAGAGCATCAACTCAACTGCCTGAAAAGCCTGATCCCAAAGTTCCAGCTGCTGCTGAAGGAAAAAAGAGGAAGGAAAGGGTCAAGAAGACCATGGCCAGAGTTGTTGGTCAACCTTCCATGATGGAAGAAGAAGAAGAGCTTGCTGCACCAGCACCAAAGGCAGCAAAGCTTATGGGAGATGCTATTAGATCAGGGGCTGCAACATCTAAGCCCAAGGAAGCACCCAAAGCTGCCCCCAAGGCCAAGTCTGCACCAAAGAGGAATACCAGGAGTATTCCAGCTGCTGAGAAGAACAAGGCCCCAGTGCCTGAGGTTGCTGAGGAGGAAGATGAAGAAGGACAAGTTCTGAGGAAGCTCAAGCCTAAGATACCAGACCACAATGATGCCCATCCTGTGGCTGAGGACATGAACATCAGAAAAGACCCAGGGTTGAGACAATGGAGGATGGCAGATCCATATGCCACAAGGAGAAGAACTGTTGTTGATTACAGGTTCCATACAAAGGAACAACAGGACTTCTATGAGACAATCTTATTGGACAAGAAGCCCATTGGTGTGATATAAGGTGGGTCGACTGGACCTACATGAAGGAAAATGAAGAGCACTATCCTGGAGTGCAAGACAGCTTTGTTGCTTGTGGAGTTGTAGACTTTGTTGGGAAAAAGCTCACAAACTGGAATGATGAACTTATTGTGCAATTCTACTCCACAGCACACTTCTATCCAGATGGGAGAATAGTTTGGATGTCTGAAGGTACAAGGTACCAGTCAACAGTTGAGGAGTGGGCAAAATTGATAAATGCCCCAAAGGAAAATGATGATGATCTGGATGTATATGCCAAGAAGAAAATGGAACACAATACCATGGCACACATGTACAAGGAGATCCCAGACAAAGCCCTATAGACTTTCTCTTTTGGATCAGTCCACTTTCTTCTGTCAGGGCTGCCTACAATCAATTGGATCCTAAGGCACACTCTATTGCCTAAGTCTGGTGACCACAACATGATTAGAGGGCATGCAATCAATATGTTGCATTTATTTCATGTGCCTCAGAAATTCAAAGTCATGAGCCTTATAGTTGAAACCATTAAGAGGACTGTAGCAAATCAAAAGAGGAGTTGTGGATATGCCCCTCAGATCCAGGAGTTGATTAACTCAAAGATGGGAACTGGCAAATATCTATTGGATAGGGAACATTTTCCACTCTATCCAGACTTTAAGGACAATGAGGTTGTCATGAATGAGGATGATCCATCATCAGTTCAAGCTCAAGAGAAGAAGGAGAAGGCAAGGAAGGAGAAGGCTACCAAGATGCCAACTCAAGAGGAGGCATCTGAGTATTTCTTGAAGAACAAGCAGGAGCAGCTTGGTTACTTGATAGCATCATCTCTGAGGATTGAGAAGGGATTGGCCACCCTCACTCGAAATCAGGAGAGCCTGGAAAGAATCATGGAACAAAAATTCTATGAGCTAGATGTCAAGGTAACTGAGATTCAGTCTGTTGTGGAGCAACTGCAGGATGACATGCAGGAGAGGAAGGGCAAGACTACCACTAATGTATTTGCCAGAGTGCCTAGAGCTCAGAGGTCAGCTGCTGTGCCAGTGCCAGACACCAGAGCAACATCATCTACACCAGCTACAGCTCCTACAGCTCCAGTGCAACCAGCTTCAGCATCAACTCCAGCACCCTCTACATCAACTGAAGCCTTCGTCCAAGGAGACATCTCTACACCACCAACTGAAGATCAAGCATGAGAGTCGATCTAGCACTATGCATTTTCTATGAACTTTTTGGTAACTTGTTGCCAAAGGGGGAGAAAAATGTGTAGATCATAGGCTTCGAGAGAGAGTGTGTTGCTTTTGTTCTCTCTTGCCTTGTTGGTTCAAACTTGGTTGCTTTTGATTGCTTGAGATACTATGCTATTCTTGTGAGACATTGATGATCATGTGTTTGATCATAAGCTACACTTATGCATGTTTGATGATATTATCTTATCTATCTTATGTGATCATTCACTTTGCTTGGTGATGAGTGCATGTATTCAATACTTATCATTTTGAGCGCTCCACCAAGATGTATGTGACATGGAAGAGTAACCCATGAGCCTAATTCCTTGTGCATTTGCAGTCCAAAGCAAATTTTAAACTATGCACAAATTTAGGGGGAGCTCTTGCTTATCACATACTTCTCAAAGCGACGATGTTTTTAATCTTATTATCATTTGTCGAAGCTTTGATCTATATGTTGTCATCAATTACCAAAAAGGGGGAGATTGAAAGTGCAACTATCCCTAGGTGGTTTTGGTAATTCATAACAACATATAGCTCATTGAGCTAATGCTATTCCAAGACTATTATTTCAGGAAAGCTCAATGAATGGCATGGCATGGATGATGAAAGTGGATCCCTCAAAATACTAAGGACAAAGGATTGGCTCAAGCTCAAAAGCTCAAGACTCTTCACTTTATATTTTAGTGATCCAAGATCACATTGAGTCTATAGGAAAAGCCAATACTATCAAGGAGGGATGAGGTGTTGCTTAATGAGCATCTTGCTTCATGTGCTTAGTGATATGCTCCAAAACCCTCAGCTACTTTCTCACATCCACAAATGACCTAAACCCAAAGCCAAAATTGGTCACACTGATTCTTCCAATCTGGCGCCACTGATTTCAAATGTCATAGCCACTGCCACAAACCCTAAGCAAATCGGTCTTACCGATAGGGATCTCGGTCTCACCGAGATGGGATTGTAATCTCTCTGTTTCCCTTCGTAACGTTTTGGTCTAACCGAAGTGAGCGATCGGTCCCACCGAGATTGCAATGTAAACTCTCTGTTTCCCTTTTGTAACATTTCGGTCTCACCGAAAAGAGCAAACCGGTCCCACCGAGTTTACCTGACCAACTCTCTAGAAAGCTTATTACCAAAATTGGTCTCACCGAGTTTGTGTAATCGGTCTTACCGAGATTACGTTATGCCCTAACCCTAACCGAATCGGTCTCACCGAGTTGCATGTCAGTCCCACCGAAAATCACTAATGGTCACTAGGTTTACTAAATCGGTCTGACCGAGTCTGTTGAATCGGTCCCACCGAGTTTGGTAAATTGTGTGTAACGGTTAGATTTTGTGTGGAGGCTATATATACCCCTCCACCTCCATGGAGAGATCCATCAGACTAAACCTACACTTCCAACTTACCATTTCTGAGAGAGAACCACCTACTCATGTGTTGAGGCCATGATATTCCATTCCTACCATATGAATCTTGATCTCTAGCCTTCCCCAAGTTGCTTTCCACTCAAACCCTCTTTTCACCAGATCCAAATCCTATGAGAGAGAGTTGAGTGTTGGGGAGACTATCATTTGAAGCACAAGAGCAAGGAGTTCATCATCAACGCACCATTTGTTACTTCTTGGAGAGTGGTGTCTCCTAGATTGGCTAGGTGTCACTTGGGAGCCTCCGACAAGATTGTGGAGTTGAACCAAGGAGTTTGTAAGGGCAAGGAGATCGCCTACTTCGTGAAGATCTACCGCTAGTGAGGCAAGTCCTTCGTGGGCGGCGGCCATGGTGGGATAGACAAGGTTGCTTCTTCGTGGACCCTTCGTGGGTGGAGCCCTTCGTGGACTCGCGCAACCGTTACCCTTCATGGTTTGAAGTCTCCATCAACGTGGATGTACAATAGCACCACCTATCGGAACCACGCCAAAAACATCCGTGTCTCCAATTGCGTTTGAATCCTCCAAACCCTTCCCTTTACTTTCTTGCAAGTTGCATGCTTTAATTTCTGCTGCCTATATACTCTTTGCATGCTTGCTTGAATAGTGTGATGATTGCTTGACTTGTCCTAAGATAGCTAAAATCTGTCAAACTCTAAAATTGGGAAAAGGTTAAGTTTTTAATTGGTCAAGTAGTCTAATCACCCCCCCTCTAGACATACTTCAAGGTCCTACATAGGTTCACTAGAAGTTTGCACAGTTCTATCAATTTTCTTTTTCTTCCTTTCAGAAGAAGTAGGCATATCAATATTATTTCTCTGAGAATCTTGCTCGATTCTCTTAGGGTGGCCTTCAGGATACAAAGGTTCCTGAGTCATTCTACCAGTTCTAGTAGCCACTCTGACAGCATAATCATTTTTCTTACTATTCATTTCATCAAGCACTTCTTTCTGAGCTTTAAGTACTTGTTCTACTTGAGTGGTAACCATAGAAGCATGTTTGCTAACAAGTTTAAGTTCACCTCTAATATCAGCCATATAATCACTCAAGCGTTTATTCACAAAGGTATTCTGTTTTAATTCTCTACCAAAAAAAGCATTAGAGTCATCTTGCTTAAACATAAAGTTATCAAACTCATCCAAGCACTGACTAGCAATTTTAGTAGGAGGGACTTCAGCTTTATCATATCTATAGAGATAATTTACCTTTACAACCTGTGTCGGGATATCGAGAGGTTCTTCAGTAAATAAGTAATTGAGATCATATACTTCTTCAACAGGCGGTAAATTAAGACCATGTATTTCTTCAATAGGAGGTAAATTCTTAACATCTTCAGCTTTAATACCTTTTTCTTTCATAGATTTCTTTGCCTCTTGCATATCTTCGGGACTGAGAAATAGAACACCTCTCTTCTTCGTAGTTAGTTTAGGAATAGGCTCAGTAATTGGCTCAGGAACTGGCTTAGGAGGTAGCTCGGGAGGTGCCCAATTATTTTCATTAGCCAACATATTATTCAATAGAATTTCAGCGTCATCCGGTGTTCTTTCCCTGAAAAGAGAAACAGCACAACTATCCAGGTAATCTCTGGAAGCATCAGTTAGTCCATTATAAAAGATATCAAATATTTCAGGTTTCTTAAGAGGATGATCAGGCAAAGCATTAAGTAACTTGATAAGCCTCCCCCAAGCTTGTGGGAGACTCTCTTCTTCAATTTGCACAAAGTTGTATATTTCCCTCAAAGCAGCTTGTTTCTTATGAGCAGGGAAATATTTAGCAGATAAGTAATAAATCATATCCTGGGGACTTTGCACACAACCAGGATCAAGAGAATTAAACCATTTCTTAGCATCACCCTTTAATGAGAACGGAAATATTTTGAGTAAATAAAGGTAGCGCGATCTCTCATTATTAGTAAACAGGGCAGCTATATCATCTAACTTACGAAGATGTGCCACAACAGTTTCAGATTCATAGCCATAAAAAGGATCATATTCAACCAAAGTAATTATATCCGGATCAACAGAAAAAATCATAATAATCCTGATCGGGAACACAGATAGGTGAAGTAGCAAAAGCAGGGTCGGGTCTCATCCTATCTCTAAAAGATTCTTTACTCCACTTAACTAGCAACCTCTTACGTTCAAGACTATCCTGGCAAGCAAGAATAGCTTCAATAGATTCAGCATTAAAAAGATAACCCTCAGGAATAGCAGGCATATTTTCATCATCACTAACATCATTGTGTTCAGTTTCAATAATTTCTCTTTCTCTAGACCTAGAGATTTGTTCATCTAGAAATTCACCAAGGGGCACAGTAGTATCAAGCATATAAGTAGTTTCATCATAAGTATCATGCATAGCAGAAGTGGCATCATCAATAACATGCGACATATCAGAACGAATAGCAGAAGCAGGTTTAGGTGTCGCTAGCTTACTCATAACAGAAGGTGAATCAAGTGCAGAGCTAGATGGCAGTTCCTTACCTCCCCTCGTAGTTGAGGGATAAAATTTTGTCTTAGCGTCTTTCAAGTTCTTCATAGTGTCCAGCAGACATAAATCACAAGTGAATCAAAGAATAGAGCTATGCTCCCCTGCAACAGCGCCAGAAAAAGGTCTTGATAACCCACAAGTATAGGGGATCGCAACAGTTTTCGAGGGTAGAGTATTCAGCCCAAATTTGTTGATTCGACACAAGGGGGGCCAAAGAATATTCTCAAGTATTAGCAGCTGAGTTGTCAATTCAACCACACCTGGAAACTTAATATCTGCAGCAAAGTGTTTAGTAGCAAAGTAATATGGTAGTGGTGGTAACGGTAACAAAGTAAATACAGCAAAAGTAATGTTTTTGGTATTTTTGTAGTGATTATAACAGTAGCAATGGAAAAGTAAATAAGAGTAAACCAGTATATGGAAAACTCGTAGGCACCGGATTAGCGATGGATAATTATGTTGGATGCGGTTCGTCATGTAGCAGTTACAACATAGGGTGACACAGAACTAGCTCCAGTTCATCAATGTAATGTAGGCATGTATTCCGTATATAGTCATGCGTGCTTATGGAAAAGAACTTGCATGACATCTTTTGTCCTACCCTCCCATGGCAGCGGGGTCCTATTGGAAACTAAGGGATATTAAGGCCTCCTTTTAATAGAGAACCGGAACAAAGCATTAGCACATAGTGAATACATGAACTCCTCAAACTATGGTCATCACCGGGAGTGGCCCCGATTATTATCACTTCGGGGTTGTCGGATCATAACACATAGTAGGTGACTATAGACTTGCAAGATAGGATCAAGAACACACATATATTCATAAAAACATAATAGGTTCAGATCTGAAATCATGGCACTCGAGCCCTAGTGACAAGCATTAAGCATAGCAAAGTCATAGCAACATCAATCTCAGAACATAATGGATACTAGGGATCAAACCCTAACAAAACTAACTCGATTACATGATAAATCTCATCCAACCCATCACCGTCCAGCAAGCCTACGATGCAATTACTCACGCACGGCGGTGAGCATCATGAAATTGGTGATGGAGGATGGTTGATGATGACGACGGCGACGAATCCCCCTCTCCGGAGCCCCGAACAGACTCCAGATCAGCCCTCCCGAAAGAGATTAGGGCTTGGCAGCGGCTCCGTATCGTAAAACGCGATGAAACTTTCTCTTTGATTTTTTTCTCCCCGAAAGCCAATATATGGAGTTGGAGTTGGCGTCGGAGGGCCACCAGGGGGCCCACGAGGTAGGGGGCGCGCCCAGGGGGGAGGGGCGCGCCTCTCACCCTCGTGGACAGGGTGTGGGCCCCCTGGTCTTCATCTTTGGCGAGGATTTTTTATTATTTATTCTAAGATATTCCGTGGAGTTTCAGGTCATTCCGAGAACTTTTGTTTTCTGCACATAAAACAACACCATGGCAATTCTGCAGAAAACAGCGTCCGTCCGGGTTAGTTCCATTCAAATCATACAAGTTAGAGTCCAAAACAAGGGCAAAAGTCTTTGGAAAAGTAGATACGACGGAGACGTATCAGTTGCCATGGCACAAGATAATACCAAATTGTATGACTTCTCGAATACCAATAATAATGATTTCCTTAGTACTCCGATTGCTCCTCTTAATAATGATGAGTCTTGTGAAATCAATACCACTTTGTTGAATCTTGTTATGAAAGATCAATTCGCCGGCCTTCCTAGTGAAGATGATGCTACTCATATAAACAATTTTGTTGATTTGTGTGATATGCAAAAGAAGATACGGATAACAATATTGTCAAATTGAAGTTATTTCCGTTTTCACTTAGAGATTGTGCTAAAGTTTGGTTTTCATCTTTGCCTAAAAATAGTATTGATTCTTGGAACAAGTGCAAAGATGCTTTTATCTCTAAGTATTTTCCTCCTGCTAAGATTATCACTCTTAGGAACGATATCATGAATTTTAAACAACTTTATCATGAGCATGTTGCCCAATCTTGGGAAAGAATGAAATTGATGCTTCGCAATTGCCCTACTCATGGTTTAAATTTATGGATGATCATACAAAACATTTATGCCGGATTGAATTTTGCTTCTAGAAATCTTTTAGATTCGGCCGCGGGAGGCACTTTTATGGAAATTACGTTAGGAGATGCTACAAAATTGCTTGATAATATTATGGCTAATTATTCTCAATGGCACACCGAAAGATCTTCTAGTAAAAAAGTGCATGCTATAGAAGAAATCAATGTCTTGAGTGAAAAGATGGATGAACTTATGAAGATGTTTGCTCCTAAAAATACTCCTCTTGATCCCAATGATATGCCTTTGTCTACCTTGATTGAGAATAATAATGAATCTATGGATGTGAATTTTGTTGGTAGGAATAGTTTTGGAAACAACGCGTATAGAGGGAATTTTAATCCTAGGCCTTATCCTAGTAATCCTTCTAATAATTATGGAAATTCCTACAACAACTCTTATGGAAATTTTAATAAGATTCCCTCTGAATTTGAGAGTAGTGTTAAAGAGTTTATGAATTCACAAAAGAATTTTAATGCTTTGCTTGAAGAGAAATTGCTTAAAGTTGATGATTTGGCTAGGAACGTTGATAGAATTTCTCTTGAAATTGATTCTTTAAAGCTTAGATCTATTCCTCCTAAGCATGATATCAATGAGTCCCTCAAAGCCATGAGAATTTCCATTGATGAGTGCAA
>NW_025230343.1:9836-14941 GCF_018294505.1 Triticum aestivum | reverse complement strand
CTATCATTCCACCACATAATCAGGTTATCTCACCATCATATGAACACATCAAACTTCGAAGCTCACCTGTATCTTGCCTTGCATGCAATATAACATTCACTAATGCTTATATAAACATGACATGAGAAAACTACTCAAGCAAACATGCAAAACACTCATCATATCAAAGGTTCAAACATGCTTGCCTGGTTCGGAGTAGTCGAAGTCTAGCTCGGCGAAGTTTGCGGTTCCGTCACCTCCTTCGGTATCTACGGTATAAAAAAATCGGATACTAACGTGAATACCGTGCGTGCATAAAAATTGTTCCAAATATTTTTCAAATAAATATGATAAAAAACTAGACAGAAAAATAAAGATGACAGAAAAAGAATCAACTAAAAATCATCTTTGGTTTAAAAGTTATTAAGATTTTAGTCCAGGGACTCATCTGTGATGAAACAGAAAATTTACAGGGGCTAGTTTAGAAAAACAGAAAACACTTCGGTTAAAAATACGCCAGCCCAAAGGGAAAACGTACTTTGCCCGAAGGCGCTTTCAGAAAACGTTTCAAATAGAAGAGGAGGGGCTGACGAGGGGGTCCCACCCGTCGGGTTTAAAAATTTGAAAAAGAAACAGAGCACACCGGCGCCCGAGGATTGCGGTGGTCGCCGGCGTCGATCCACGGCGAGGTAGGGGAAACTGAGAGTACCTACGGGTTCACGGAGCTCTTCCGCGTCTGTGGGTGGTGGAGTTGGTCGTCGGCGAGCACCACATCGAGGGCTGCAGACGCCAAATTGAGGCTAGGGTCAGAAGAGTGGGAGCACTAGGAGGCTACTGGCAAGGTTTGGGAGGCGGGGGTGCCCTCACTGGAGCGAATCGTGCCGGAGCCCGAAGCGGATCGGGGCGGCTGGAGTTGGGGAAGAAGGCTCTCCCGAGGCCCTCCGATGAGCGTGGCGAGGTTCTGAGGAGAGGAGGTGAGGTGCTGGGTTGAGGACGAGCTCGGGGTCGCTATTTATATTCGGCCCGAGGCGGTTGCCGAGAACGGGATAACTCCGACGAGCGATTACGACGAGGCAGTGGTCGGGCTGGAGGTTTAGGTGATTGGGCATCATCGTGTTGGTCCACTGGTTCTGTTCAAGGGCTAAACTTGGTATGACTAGGGTGATACTCCAAGCTCTCGTCGGAACGGCCTCACGGGCACGTCAGCGGCAGGGAGCGTGCTCTGTGCTTTCCAGGCCACGACGACGGCTCTGCAACACGTACAGGGAAGGGGACGGCCACGCGGAGGCTCTTGGAGGATTGGGCGGTGCTGGACGGCGCCGTTCCACACTGAGCCTCTCTGGCGGCCGCAGCAAGTGTTGCTGTCGCCGCTCACGGGGGCGATGTACCCCTGCCAGCTCACCGCCGACGCTCGCAACCGTCCAGGCAACCGTGCGGCGCGATGGATAAGGAGGGGAGCAGTGAGCAAGGCGCCAACGCGCGCACTGGCGAGATCGACGCCAAGTTCTGAAGAAAACGACACCGACGACTGAACCAAAACACTGAAACTCTGAATTTTGACAGGAACAGTGCATGCCAACTGTTCGACGAAATGATTTAGGCACGTGAAAAAAATTTCTGGAGCTGGGACTTGGTGAGGTGGTCTCTTGATGTATCTAGAGGCTGCCTGATTTATCTCAGATTTTTAGGAAGAGAAAAAGAATGAATTTCACCAAAAATGGCAAATCTGGTCCAAACTTGCAGTAAGCAAATTTTGGAAAAATTTGAACTGTGGACCAGTGGATCTTGATGGATCTTGGTTGAGGGTACCAAGGACTAGTTGGGGTAATTTGCTTGGGCTCAGAAACTTAAAGGATCAGGTACTTCCTTTATAAATCCCAAGAATCCAAACTAAATTACAGAAAAATGTTTGAGGATAAATCAAATAGAAATAAAATCTAAAAGAGGTTGAAACTTGCTGGAATTGGATGTTTGACTTGACCGAAGGTAGAGAGCTGGGTTTGGAAGAAAGATTTCAACATGTGAGATGGCAAAAGAGAAAGGTTTGAATGGGAAAAGAATAAATCCAAAATCCATAGGATTTCTTTTTAATAGAAGGAATTGTAAAAACTTTCCAAAAATCATTTTGGGTTGAGCCAACACAAGATGGAAATCCCTCAAGACCAAAGATCAAGATTTGGATGAACCCATAAAAAATACTTGTCATAAATGAAAATTTTGAGGAGAGTCTTTTAAAAAAAATTTAAATAACCTCCTTCAAATCAAATAAATAATTTGATAAAACCAAATCAAAGTTTTTGGAGTGTTACATTGAGCAAGCCAGGTATTGCTCAAATACACTAGGCAACAGTTGAGGGCATGTCAGGCAACTGACTCATAAAACTCCAGCAAAAGTCTGACAACTGAATCCCAAACTTAAGCAAAAAAGACATATCTGTAAAAACAAACATGAGCATCGAGCCACAGCACACAACCTCATACACACACATTTCAACAATAGGAAACTACAGCATAGGTACATTGTTGCATGAAAAAAAAAATGCTAGGCAACTATATGAGCAGCCTATGAGCGGTTGTTGCGCAACTCAGCAGATCAACAACCTATGCACGATAACATCTCCATTCCCCTCCCTCCACACGTGACGACATCCAACTGAGCATCACCAAGCCTTGAATGCCCTCGAATCCTATCTCACCAGTACCCAACCCAAAACTCTTCCTAATCAGTTCCAAAACAGTTAACCTATGCATAATCTCTTCCCTAATCTCTTACAAGGGCAAAGGTACTCAGTGATTTCGCCCAAAACTCAGTAGATCTGACAAGCCTACACAAAAATGGGATCGAGATGAACTGTCCTGGGATTCTGCCCTCCGCCCAACAGCAAGGCGATTCTGCTCCTCCGCGCGAACCACACGGCGATGGCGCGCGCTTCGTTCCTCCTCGGCCGCGTCTCCGGCGCTGCAGCGCCTTCCGCCTCCGACTGCTATGTGCTGCGGGTGTAGGCATATGGCCCCGGTCGCCGCACCACGCGCAACATCCAGCTTAACCCCTCCCTTCACGCCGTGCATGCTATCCCTTCCTCACTCCGGCGGAAGACGGCCGCCCAATCGCCGCCATGCCGCCGGCTGCTCTGGATTTGGGGGATTGGAAGGAAAGGTGATGCGCTCCCCTGCGCCCGGGAACAGTTTCGAAATGGGAGGAAACGGAAGTGGGGAGGGGGAGACGAACTGCAAGGACCCACGACCGCTCTAAGCACCCAACGGGTCTCGACCGCGACGCCACGACCAGGGGACACCTGGTGCACGCATCGATAAAAGGTGGTTTTCACTTGGGAAGCACGCGGGCCGCGAGATCAGGATCGGACGGCGCGCGAGCGCTTTGCTCTGTAAGACAAACGAGCCAGCGCCCACTTTTTAGGTTTTAGGATTTGCAAAAGGCTCACCGGAGCGGAGAAGCTATGGTTTTGCTGCTTTGGCAGCGTAAGCATGACGCCAGCCAGACACACGCGTTCGTATGAGCCAGCTCCGCGTGGATACATGTATCGATCGCACTGGATCCATTTTAGCTACGGACTAGGAGTAGATCATTGCTGCGTTTTGATCCTTCTTTCTTACAGCCGGTCATATATACAACTCCTATCCGAATCCTGGGCGGGCTCAGAGCCTCACCCTCCAACCTCCCTCCTTTTCCGGAAGGAGGGAGTAGCTACATACCCAGGCAAGGCCAGCTAGGGTTACGTTCTAACACACCCAGGCACGATCTAACAGACGCGCACATGCATTCCATTTTACGTTCGGATTGCTGCGTTCCATCTTCAGGTCGTAGTTGATAGTACGTAGGGCCGATCATACATACAACTCCTATCCATATAAGCTAAGCCTAAGCTAGCTACGTACCCAGCTAGGCAAGGCAAGCAGCTAGCAAGCCAGGGTTACACGCACGATCCATCCATCTCGTGCCCTAGCTACTGCGTACCTAGCTAGCTCTGCGATGGCCGACGGCAAGCTGGATCCTCCCGCCGGCTACGCCTTCGACCCAGCCGAGCACGAGCTGATCACCAAGTTCCTCCGCCCACGGATCGCCGACGCCTTCTTCGCCAGTCGCCTCATCCACGAGTTCGACGCCTACACCGCCGCCCCCGGCGACCTCGTCGAGATGTATCAACACGCGCAAGGAACGGACAAGGGCGACGGGAAAGGGGGCGTCTGGTACTTCTTCACCCCTGCCCGTCGTCACCAGACCAAAGGCAGCCGCGGTGGCGGGAGGCGGCAGCGCGGCGTGGCCGACGCTGGCGAGGGTTACTACTGGCACTCGGAGAAGGGCGGGATCCCCGTGCTAGACAACCAAGGTAAACTCGTAGGCCATAGACGAAACCTCAGCTACGTCAAGAAGTTGCCCGGAGAGAAAGAGAGGATCAGGATCGGCTGGTGCATGAACGAGTACAGCGATGACAAGCAAGACGGCTTGGTGCTCTGCAAGGTCTGCGTGTCTCGTCACAGGAGCGAGACCACATACGACGAGGTAATCAATGCTCCCGGTTCCAGGAAAAGGAAGGCCGCCGACATCCAGCACCCGGATGCTCCACGTCCCCAAACCCCACGCCGCCAGGAACCGCCGATCGTCCAACAACCCGGGATGCTTCACGAGTATGGGCGCTGGTTCATGTCCGACGAAGGTGAGACGTTGTTGCCGCCCGGAGTAGTGGACGACGGCAGCGTGGATCCAGGCGGGTTCTTCACCGCCGACATGCTTCAAGATTTTCCCGAGCTCCATGACGCTGCGGTGGCACAGGGGATCTTGCCCGGCAAACTCGACGGTGAAGTCCAAGAAGGCACTAGCGCTGCAGAGGATGAAGACGACGCCTTCAGGTGCACGTTAGATGAGCTGCTCGGCTTGTGCGACGACACGACTGTGGCATGCCCTACCATGTGATGGCCGAATGTACCATGGAAGACCGCGACATCTGCAGCCAGGAGATGTTTCAGGATATAGAAGCTAGTGTAGCTCAATGGTCTACTTGCTAGTCTAGCTTTGATGTATGTGGTGATTAAGAAGCAAGATGTTGCTAATTGTACTGGTGATGAACAAGGCAGCAATTCATGTGCAGATTAATTGATTTTTTTTT
>NW_025230343.1:0-8121 GCF_018294505.1 Triticum aestivum | reverse complement strand
CTTCTCTATAATAAATAATCTTAATTATATGGTTCTCGGCATGGATGGTGCTATGTATCACCTATAGCAAGCGGTCACTACCTTTCCTAGCTATGCCTATATCTCTGCTTGTGTTTATTTTGTTTTATTATAGAAAAAAAATTCTAAACTATGGTAGGTCAAAATTTCATTTTGCACATTTAACAAAAACACACCTGAAAATGTTATCGTGTATTTAAGAAAATCAAAATGTATCAAAAACAGTTCATTGTGTGTTATAAAAATGGTCACCATATATTAAAAAAAATCATACATTGTGCAATTTAAAAGGTCATGTGTAATGTTCATTTTAAATGAACTGGAGATATAAATAAATAATCAAAAGAAAAGTAAAAAATATAATAAATTGAAAAAAGAAGAGAAGAACAACGAACACAAGAAAAGAGGGTAACAGGAAAAGGATGAAAAAATAAAAAAAATAAAAGAGGGTAACAGGAAAAGGATGAAATAATAAAAATAAATAAAGAAATAATTTAATACAAAACATAACCCGGAAGAAACAAGACACAAAAACCTCGCGGAAACAAGGAAAGATAAAACCAGAAGCAAAGAAAAACAGGGTGGGGGCAAGAAGAGAGCGCCCATTTCATGAACTGGAAAGAAAACCACCCCATCATAGCAGTTGCCCCTAGGGTCGTGATCCTTGTTGGTTGTTCTGCAGGCGAGTGCAAGCTAGTGCTCGGTATAAATGATATATAGTAGTTGCCCCTCGGTAGTGCGTTTGTTTTGTAGGCCTGTTGTTCCAGCTTCGGGTCGTAGTCGATAGTACGTAGGGCCGGTCATACATACAAATCCTATCCATATATATAAGCTAAGCCTAAGCTAGGCAAGGCAAGCAGCTAGCAAGCCAGGGTTACACGCACGATCCATCCATCTCGTGCCCTAGCTACTGCGTACCTAGCTAGCTCTGCGATGGCCGACGGCAAGCTGGATCCTCCCGCCGGCTACGCCTTCGACCCAGCCGAGCACGAGCTGATTACCAAGTTCCTCCGCCCACGGATCGCCGACGCCTTCTTTGCCAGCCGCCTCATCCACGAGTTCGACGCCTACTCCGCCGCCCCCGGCGACCTCGTCGAGATGTATCAACACGCGCAAGGAACGGACAAGGGCGACGGGAAAGGGGGCGTCTGGTACTTCTTCACCCCTGCCCGTCGTTACCAGACCAAAGGCGGCCGCGGTGGCGGGAGGCGGCAGCGCGGCGTGGCCGACGCTGGCGAGGGTTACTACTAGCACTCGGAGAAGGGCGGGATCCCCGTGCTAGACAACCAAAGTAAACTCGTAGGCCATAGACGAAACCTCAGCTACGTCAAGAAGTTGCCGGGAGAGAAAGAGAGGATCAGGATCGGCTGGTGCATGGCCGAGTACAGCCTCCACGCCGACGACAAGCAAGACGACCTGGTGCTCTGCAAGGTCTGCCTGTCTCGTCACAGGAGGGACGTGGATTTTTAGAACAGCTGCACCCCGGCCCTGGTATCCTGGTTGTCCAATATTGCTTTAAGATCTGTGCAACACAACTAACTTTTCGTATGAAAATTTCTCTTTTTTGTTTCTCTCACATAAAAGATGTCTTGAAGTTCAAACCTTTGCAGCGTGGCAAAGCTTTCCATCTTGAATCTAGGATAAATCTTTCAGAATTTTTTGTCAAACATAAATATACAAAAAATGATTTTTTACATTAAAAAAATCGTTTTTGTATATTTATATTTGACAAAAAAATCTAAAAGATTTATCCTAGATTCTAGATAGAAAACTTTGCTACGCTGCAAAGGTTTGAACTTTAAAAAATGTTCTATGTGAGAGAAACAAAAAAGAAAAATGTGTTTGCACGAATCGCGATGCGCAGAATGGATGGCTAGATAGAGAGGGCCCCGGTGCAGCTGTGCTATTTTATATTTTCGGTCACAGGAGCGAGACCACATACGACGAGGTAATCAATGCTCCCGGTTCCAGGAAAAGGAAGGCCGCCGACGTCCAGCACCCGGATGCTCCACGTCCCCAAACCCCACGCCACCAGGAACCGCCGATCGTCCAACAACCCGGGATGCTTCACGAGTATGGGCGCTGGTTCATGTCCGACGAAGGTGAGACAATGTTGCCGCCCGGAGCAGTGGACGACGGCAGCATGGATCCAGGCGGGTTCTTCACCGACGACATGCTTGAAGTATTTCCAGCGCTCCATGCTGAGGTGGCGGATGGGTTCTTGCCCGGCAAACTCGACAACGTCCAGGAAAGCGGGCCACACAATGAGGCGGCAGAGGATGATGACGGCGGGTTCCAGTACACGTTGGACGAGCTGCTCGGCCTCTGCGACGACACGGCTGTGGCATGCCCTACGCCAGCGCCAACGATCGTCTCCTCTGAGAGTGGATCGTTCCACCACGTGAGGGCCGAATGTACCTTGGAAGACTGCGAACTCTTCAGCCAGTAGATGATGCAGGATAGAAGATAGTGTAGCTCAATGCTATACTTAGCTAGCTAGTGTAGCTTTGATGTATGTCGTGAACAAGCAAGATATTGTTGATTGTATTGTGATGAACAAGGCAGCAATTCATGTGCCCCAGATTAATTGATTATTCTTTTGTTATATGTTGACTTTCTCTGTTCTTAAGCTTGAAATCTTGACTAGTTAATAAAGCATGGATGATGAGATCAGCGCACTTTGATGCTCCATCATGCGTGGTAGATGTAAGAAGATGTAGCTAGCATGATGCTTCTATAGTGTTTTGCTTTTCCATTTTGTGAGTTAACCGTATGCATATACTCTCGTCCATCAGCACATGATAATTTTCTACTAAGCAGTTTTTGCCAGTTTCTCTGTATGTGCATACTCTCGAAATGTATAAACATTGTTTGTTTGATTAATTTTTTTTTTGAAAAGGAGGATTATCCCTGGCCTCTGTATCAAAGTGATGCAGGCAGCTTCTTTATTAAGCAAAGTGACCGAAAAGATTGTGTTCCAGAATAAGCTCGCTAAAAACGAAAGAAAAATAAAAAAATATATAATATGCCACAACCGGTAAAAATAGAACGGGATAACTAAATACATTCGTGGAAGTCGTGGCAAAAATAACAATCTATTTTCGAGTGTTAATTGTCTTTTTTTTGCCACGAATGTCATTACTTGATGAAACCTGGCAGGCACTTAAAATATTTGCCATTCTTTGCCACCAACTATTTTTTTTTAAAAAATTTACTGTTCATGGCGGTATCATAAGAGCTAAAATTCGGATGGGCACTTCCGACACTTCTATCATAAATGCAAGTGACATTGACATACAGGTGATTTTTTTCGAACATTTGGTATCTTATTTGCATTTTTTGGATTTAGTATGAATTAGTTAAGAAGTTTTCAAATTGACGGTCAAGCGGTCAAAGCCAAAAGCGCAAAAGTGCAAGACCCCAAAGTGGGTTAGGCAAGACCATGTGTTTTGAGAAACTGTGGGCAGTTCTGACGACGGGGACACAACTAAGGGTATAAAGCCAATTATCCCATTTTATAAACACACAATGAACACTTTTTTGATATATGATGATTATTTTCTTAAATACATGATAACATTTTCAAGTTAATTTTTGTTATTTGACACATTCGATATTTAACTTCTAAATCACTCTGCCTGCTAGCTTGCATCAAAACACGCTGATGGCATTATCCAATTTCTAGTTCATCAAGTATTTATTTCATTCTTAAGATAGAGAGACTGAATTAGTAGCCATTGCTAGCAAATAAACTAGCAGTAGATCCATGTTTTTAGGCCAAGGTTGGCCAATAACTAACTTTTTATATGATTTTTTGGCCAAACATGTCTCCTTTTGTTTTACAATTTTTTGCTATAATATATAGAAGGTTGGGAAATCTCAGGGTGGGTTGTGACACATCTGTACACCCTTCTCGAAAAACTCTTTTAACAAACGCACCGCTGGGAGGCAAATACTATATATCACTTGTACCGATCAATAGCTAGCACACGCCTGTAGAACAACTGAGAGCAGCCATCGCCCGATAAGCACACGTTCATGCAACGCTAGATCTCTTGTTCCTTTTCCTCCCTGATTTTTTTTACGATTTCATAATTTCCCTTGTTTTCGGCAGGTTTTTTGTGTCTGGTTTCTTCTGTGTTTTTTTTGCATTATATTTTTTCTTGATTTTCTTTTATTAGTTTTCGTTTTCTTCATTTCCCCTTTTCTTGTTTTCCTTTGTTTTCACTTTTTCCTCGTACTTTATTTTTCTTTTCACTTACTTTCTTTTTTATTTAGAAAATAAACATTACACATGACATTTTATCATATAATTTACATATTTTAAACACATGATGGATACTTTTTAACGCACAATTAATATTTTTTAAATGATGGCTATTTTTAAATACAGATAATATTTTTCAAGTGTATTTTCTGTCTTACTTGATATATGATTCTTTTCACAATTATCTAAATATCTTTTCAAAATCATGGCCACTTTAATAGATATATGAATAGTTTCTAAAATATATGAACACTATATTTAAATTCATGAAATTTCTTTTATAAATAAATGATTTTTGGAAAATAAATGAATTTTTTTTCTATATAGGTCAATCGGTTTTGATAGTACAAGAACATTTTATTTAGAATAGTAAAATAAATTTTCAGTTGTATTAGATATTCTCAAATGAGTTAGCAATTTTTATTTACGCAAACTATTTTGTCAAATGCGCAAAAATAAAACTTGAATAAAATACTTTAGAAATATTTTGTGCATAGTATGATAAAATAAAAATAAGGAGAGAAAAAGGAAAACAACCACGTAAAAATATATAAAAAGAAAAGAAAAGGGCGAAAACAACGTAAAGTCACAACAAAAATTGTATCAACCAGGACCACCCCACTGTGTGGGTGTTGTAGGTGAAAGGTTGTAAAACGTAGGTTTCGGGGGAACTGGCTCAAACCTCAAAGGGGTGGCCTATCACATATATATAATGATGACATACAAGTCCAATGCCGATAAGGTATGGTTTACACAGTAGGGCTACAATACGTAGTCTAACACCCTCCCTCAATCTCAACTCACTCCTGAAGTATCTAGGAGGTTGAGATTGCGCCTACAGACCTCAAACATGGGAGAAGGTAGAGGCTTGGTGAAGATGTCCGCAAGTTGATCTTTTGAAGAGATAAACCTGACTTGTAGTAGCTTCTGTGCAACACGTTCCCTCACAAAATGATAGTCAATTTCAATGTGTTTAGTCCGTGGATGGAACACCGGGTTTGACGACAGAAACGTAGCACCGATGTTGTCACACCAAAGGACCGAAGGATGTGGCTGAGCACCTCCTAGCTCTCGAAGTAGGGACTCAATACATATAAGTTCAGCAGTTGCAATGGCAACCGACTTGTACTCAGCTTCTGTGTTGCTGCGAGAAACAGTGGCTTGCTTGTGTGCACTCCAGGCGATCAGATTTGGACCCAAGAACACAGCATGTCCCCCGTGGATCGCCTGTCATCTGGACACCCAGCCCAATAGTCATCAGAGAATGCAGAAAGAACTCCGAAGGAACTGGGGCGCAGGTGAAGACCAAAGGAGACAGTGAGACGCACATAACGCAGTATGCGCTTCACAGCAAACCAGTGTAAATCAGTGAGAGCATGAAGATACGGGCACACCCTGTTAACCATGCAAAACGTAGGTTTTGGGGAAACTGACTCAACCCTCAAAGGAGTGGCCTATCACATATATATAATGATGACATACAAGTCCAATACCAATAAGGTATGGTTTACATAGTAGGGCTACAATACGAAGTATAACAAATGAAATTGTCTGTTTTCGCTGAAATGCGTATTTGGGCTTTAAAATGCCTCAGGAATTCAATTTTTGGGCTAGTTTTCACATACTAGATGCGCTTAACATGCTATCCTTTGTAACATGATATTATTGTATGATTTTACTGCTGCAGATTAATTGTTTAGCACTCTTAATCATTTAGAAAGTCATATAATAACATGTTTTAAATATTGGAACGTCTTTTTATTGAATAAGTTTATCAACATCGCTTTGTGCAAAAGATTACCTGCTGTAATCTCATGATTTTTTCATAAATCGCAGATGGCCGGAATTGTCAACAAGGAGTTTCCTGAGTTGGCCCAGACGGGGATGAACTACCTATCGTGGGCCTCGGACTGTGAGATCTTTCTCCAGGGCAAAACCCTCCTGAGGGCGATCGGTAAGGGGGCCCAACTAGCCGCCGCTGATCCCAAGTTCGAAACTGAGAATGCGCAGGCCCTGCACTTTCTCCGTCATCACCTGTCACCTACTCTGAAAGATGAGTATATGGCTGAGCGCAGTGCTTCTAGCCTTTGGACCGCTCTTAAGCAGCGGTTTGAGCGGCTGAAGTACACTGTGAAGCCACGTGCAGAGGCAGAGTGGATCCGTCTGAGGTTTGCGGACTTCAGGACGGTTGGGGAGTACAATTCGGCTCTGCATCGGATTCGTACGACTCTTCGGTTGTGTGGTACTGAGATTACCGACTCCCAGAAGATTGAGAAAACCCTATCCACTTTCCACCCCGACGCGGTCCAGTACTCACGGAACTACCGCCAGGGGAACTACACGAGGTATTCAGAGTTGATTGACGTCCTCCAGGTGGCAGAGGGGCAGGATGAGGTTCTCAAAAAGAACTTCGTCGCGCAACCACTTGGGGGAGTTCTCGCTAGGAGGTGAACGCTCTCAAAGTCCGCAAGCCTCAACAGAGGAAGAGGGGCCGCAAGGGCAAGAAGAAGGGCCCTCACCCCCCCCGCCCTGACTAAGCAGAACAAGCCAGGCAAGGGAGGGCAGAGGCCTCGGGACTGCTTCCGTTGTGGCTCGGTGGAGCATTCCTTCCGCCAGTGCCGCGCACCACCGGAGGTCGTCGACGCATACAAGGCTCGGAAGGCGTGTGAGACGCACCTCGCCTTGGTTCAGGAGGCAGCACCACCGGCGCCCATGGCAGCACCCGTGATGATCGCTACGCCCTCTGCTGCGCCCATAGAGGCGACCCCCGTGGTGCCCATCGCGGCAGCTTTGGTGGTCTCTACCGACGCCCACGTCGCCATGGAGGTTGACCACATGGTCGCCTCGGCGGCGCCGCCGCCACTAGACATTGATGCTGCCTCCAAGATGATTTCTAAGGAGGATCAACTCACTAGTATGGAGATTGCTGCTGAAGTAAATAACAAGAATGCCACAGTCGGACGTCTGAGCGACATCACATAAAGGCTTATATCAAAAGTAAATAACAAGAATGCCACAGTCGGACGTCTGAGCGACATCACATAAAGGGCTTATATCAAAAGTAAATAACAGGAATGCCACAGTCGGATGTCTGAGCGACATCACATAAAGGGGTTATATTTCTTCATTCGAATTCAAGTAGCTTATGAGTTTAAATCATCCCAAGGAAATACTTAGTACATAATAATAAACCGGTTAGTCCATCCACAGGAATAACATTCAGCCTGGTTTACCATTCTCGGTTTCATGCTCATTCTCCGGAGACTGTCACTGAGACTGACACGGAGACTGACACTGATGTGATGATCGAGGTCCTTGACCACGGGTATGGTTACTTGACTGGTTTTGACTCTACAGAGTTTGTACTCTTTATCCATAGCCAACGGATTTCAGTAGTCACCAAGGACTAGTTCCGTTTACGGTATTTTAGAAGAAACACGTCTAACCAGTACACACCCATTCCACATTCTGCTGCCAGGAATCACCCTAGGCAACGTTCACAAAAAACTTTAAGACGGGGAGGCCACAACCTCGACTATCATGGGATCAAATTTATATCGCGCGCTCTAAGGGGTGCCCCCCTCTCGGTCCCAACCGGAAACACCCATGCTCCTGACCGGATGACGGGCTTTAATCCAGGGCCATGGAACCCTCATCACGGCCCCTCTATTTGGTGTGTACAAGGAAAGAGGTTTGCAACTTACTAAACCGCATTCTTTGCAGAAAACATGTGGTAGCACGGAAGGGGACGAACGGGAACAAGATTTGATCCACGTTAACACTGGAGTTACACGGTTGACATAAGACTGGTATGCTTCAACAATACTAGCTTACAA
>NW_025230342.1:11033-14947 GCF_018294505.1 Triticum aestivum | reverse complement strand
CCGTAACCCTCTCTACTTTCTCGCACATGCTATGTGGGTGCAATGATGATACCATGCCAACTTGGAACCTTTTCAGAGTTCATTTCAAATGCTTTTCAATTTCATGGTCTTATAGCTCAAAATAATCAGTAAATGCATGAAAAATAACAAATGAAGTCAGAAAGGGTTGTAAATTGATGATGTGGCTTTGAGTGGTGCATTTTGAACACAGAAAAACAAGGGAGTTTAAATAAGTTAAAAAAAATGAAATCCCTTTGTAAGAGACGAGTTTCCATATGAAACCCTGATACTTCGAAAGAGATTGTCCGTTTTGTACACGAAGTGCATCCAGTTTTTGCCGTAACCCTCTCTACTTTCTCGCACATGCTATGTGGCTGAAATGATGATACCATGCCAACTTGGACCCTTTTCAGAGTTCATTTCAAATGCTTTTCAATTTCATGGTTTCATAGCTCAAAATAATCAGTAAATGCATGAAAAATAACAAATGAAGTCAGAAAGGGTTGTAAATTGAGGATGTGGCTTTGAATGGTGCATTTTCAACACAGAAAAAGAAGGGAATTCAAATAAGTTAAAAAAAGAAATCCCTTTGTAACAGACGAGTTTCCTTATGAAACCCTGATACTTCGAAAGAAATTGTCCGTTTTGCACACGAAGTGCATCCAGTTTTTGCCGTAACCCTCTCTACTTTATCGCACATGCTATGTGGGTGAAATGATGATACCATGCCTACTTGGAACCTTTTCAGAGTTCATTTCAAATGCTTTTCAATTTCATGGTCTTATAGCTCAAAATAATCAGTAAATGCATGAAAAATAACAAATGAAGTCAGAAAGGGTTGCAAATTGATGATTTGGCTTTGAATGGTGCATTTTCAACACAGAAAAACAATGGAGTTCAAATAAGTGTAATAGACGCGTTTCTGTATGAAACTCTGATACTTCGAAAGAGATTGTCCGTTTTGTACACGAAGTGCATCCAGTTTTTGCCGTAACGCTCTCTACTTTCTCGCACATGCTATGTGGATGAAATGATGATACCATGCCTACTTGGAACCTTTTCAGAGTTCATTTCAAATGCTTTTCAATTTCATGGTCTTATAGCTCAAAATAATCAGTAAATGCATGAAAAATAACAAATGAAGTCAGAAAGGGTTGTAAATTGATGATGTGGCTTTGAATGGTGCATTTTGAACACAGAAAAACAAGGGAGTTCAAATAAGTTCAAAAAAAATGAAATCCCTTTGTAAAAGACGAGTTTCCATATGAAACCCTGATACTTCGAAAGAGATTGTCCATTTTGTACACGAAGTGCATCCAGTTTTTGCCGTAACCATCTCTACTTTCTAGCACATGCTATGTGGGTGAAATGATGATACCATGCCAACTTGGAACCTTTTCAGAGTTCATTTCAAATGCTTTTCAATTTCATGGTCTTATAGCTCAAAATAATCAGTAAATGCATGAAAAATAACAAATGAAGTCAAAAAGGGTTGTAAATTGATGATTTGGCTTTAAATGGTGCATTATGAACACAGAAAAACAATGGAGTTCAAATAAGTGTAACAGACGAGTTTCCGTATGAAACTCTTATACTTCGAAAGAGATTGTCCGTTTTGTACACGAAGTGCATCCAGTTTTTGCCGTAACCCTCTCTACTTTCTCGCACATGCTATGTGGGTGAAATGATGATACCATGCCAACTTGGAACCTTTTCAGAGTTAATTTCAAATGCTTTTCAATTTCATGGTCTTATAGCTCAAAATAATCAGTAAATGCATGAAAAATAACAAATGATGTCAGAAAGGGTTGTAAATTGATGATGTGGATTTGAGTGGTGCATTTTGAACACAGAAAAACAAGGGAGTTCAAATAAGTTAAAAAAAATGAAATCCCTTTGTAAAAGACGAGTTTCCATATGAAACCCTGATACTTCGAAAGAGATTGTCCGTTTTGCACACGAAGTGCATCCAGTTTTTGCCGTAACCCTCTCTACTTTCTCGCACATGCTATGTGGCTGAGATGATGATACCATGCCAACTTGGACCATTTTCAGAGTTCATTTCAAATGCTTTTCAATTTCATGGTTTCATAGCTCAAAATAATCAGTAAATGCATGAAAAATAACAAATGAAGTCAGAAAGGGTTGTAAATTGAGGATGTGGCTTTGAATGGTGCATTTTGAACACAGAAAAACAATGGAGTTCAAATAAGTGTAACAGACGAGTTTCCGTATGAAACTCTGATACTTAGAAAGAGATTGTCTGTTTTGTACACGAAGTGCATCCAGTTTTTGCCGTAACCCTCTCTACTTTATCGCACATGCTATGTGGGTGAAATGATGATACCATGCCAACTTAGAACCTTTTCAGAGTTCATTTCAAATGCTTTTGAATTTCATGGCCTTATAGCTCAAAATAATCAGTAAATGCATGAAAAATAACAAATGAAGTCAGAAAGGGTTGTAAATTGATGATTTGGCTTTAAATGGTGCATTATGAACACAGAAAAACAATGGAGTTCAAATAAGTGTATCCGACGAGTTTCCGTATGAAACTTTGATACTTCGAAAGATATTGTCCGTTTTGTACACGAAGTGCATCCAGTTTTTTCCGTCACCCTCTCTACTTTCTCGCACATTCTATGTGGGTGAAATGATGATACCATTCCAACTTGGAACCTTTTCAGAGTTCATTTCAAATGCTTTTCAATTTAATGGTCTTATAGCTCAAAATAATGAGTAAATGCATGAAAAATAACAAATGAAGTCAGACTGGGTTGTAAATTGATGATGTGGCTTTGAATGGTGCATTTTGAACATAGAAAAACAAGGGAGTTCAAATAAGTTCAAAAAAATGAAATCCCTTTGTAAAAGACGAGTTTCCATATGAAACCCTGATACTTCGAAAGAGCTTGTCCGTTTTGTACACGAAGTGCATCCAGTTTTTTCCGTAACCCTCTCTACTTTCTCGCACATGCTATGCGGCTGAAATGATGATACCATGCCAACTTGGACCCTTTTCAGAGTTCATTTCAAACGCTTTTCAATTTCATGGTTTCCTAGCTCAAAATAATCAGTAAATGCATGAAAAATAACAAATGAAGTCAGAAAGGGTTGTAAATTGAGGATGTGGCTTTGAATGGTGCATTTTCAACACAGAAAAACAAGGGAATTCAAATAAGTTAAAAAAAATGAAATCCCTTTGTAACAGACGAGTTTCCATATGAAATCCTGATACTTCGAAAGAAATTGTCCGTTTTGCACACGAAGTGCAACCAGTTTTTGCCGTAACCCTCTCTACTTTCTCGCACATGCTATGTGGGTGCAATGATGATACCATGCCTTCTTGGAGCCTTTTCAGAGTTCATTTCAAATGCTTTTCAATTTCATGGTCTTATAGCTCAAAATAATCAGTAAATGCATGAAAAATAATAAATGAAGTCAGAAAGGGTTGTAAATTGATGATTTGGCTTTGAATGGTGCATTTTGAACTCAGAAAAACAAGGGAGTTCAAATAAGTTAAAAAAATGAAATCCCTTTGTAACAGACGAGTTTCCATATGAAACCCAGATACTTCGAAAGAGATTGTCCGTTTTGTACACGAAGTGCATCCAGTTTTTGCCGTAACCCTCTCTACTTTCTCGCACATGCTATGTGGCTGAAATGATGATACCATGCCAACTTGGACCCTTTTCAGAGTTCATTTCAAATGCTTTTCAATTTCATGGTTTCATAGCTCAAAATAATCAGTAAATGCATGAAAAATAACAAATGAAGTCAGAAAGGGTTGTAAATTGAGGATGTGGCTTTGAATGGTGCATTTTCAACACAGAAAAACAAGGGAATTCAAATAAGTTAAAAAAAATGAAATCCCTTTGTAACAGACGAGTTTCCATATGAAACCCTGATACTTC
>NW_025230342.1:4177-5353 GCF_018294505.1 Triticum aestivum | reverse complement strand
AAAGGGTTGTAAATTGATGATGTGGCTTTGAATGGTGCATTTTGAACACAAAAAAACAAGGGAGTTCAAATAAGTTCAAAAAAATGAAATCCCTTTGTAAAAGACGAGTTTCCATATGAAACCCTGATACTTCGAAAGAGATTGTCCGTTTTGTACACGAAGTGCATCCAGTTTTTGCCGTTACCCTCTCTACTTTCTCGCACATGCTATGTGGGTGAAATGATGATACCATGCCAAGTTGGAACCTTTTCAGAGTTCATTTCAAATGCTTTTCAATTTCATGGTCTTATAGCTCAAAATAATCAGTAAATGCATGAAAAATAACAAATGAAGTTAGAAAGGGTTGTAAAGTGATGATGTGGCTTTGAATGGTGCATTTTGAACTCAAAAAAACAAGGGAGTTCAAATAAGTTAAAAAAATGAAATCCCTTTGTAACAGACGAGTTTCCATATTAAACCCTGATACTTCGAAAGAGATTGTCCGTTTTGTACACGAAGTGCATCCAGTTTTTGCCGTAAGCCTCTCTACTTTCTCGCACATGCTATGTGGCTGAAATGATGATACCATGCCAACTTGGACCCTTTTCAGAGTTCATTTCAAATGCTTTTCAATTTCATGGTTTCATAGCTCAAAATAATCAGTAAATGCATGAAAAATAACAAATGAAGTCAGAAAGGGTTGTAAATTGAGGATGTGGCTTTGAATGTTGCATTTTCAACACAGAAAAACAAGGGAATTCAAATAAGTTAAAAAAAATGAAATCCCTTTGTAACAGACGAGTTTCCATATGAAACCCTGATACTTCGAAAGAAATTGTCCGTTTTGCACATGAAGTGCAACCAGTTTTTGCCGTAACCCTCTCTACTTTCTCGCACATGCTATGTGGGTGCAATGATGATACCATGCCTTCTTGGAACCTTTTCAGAGTTCATTTCAAATGCTTTTCAATTTCATGGTCTTATAGCTCAAAATAATCAGTAAATGCATGAAAAATAACAAATGAAGTCAGAAAGGGTTGTAAATTGATGATTTGGCTTTGAATGGTGTATTTTGAACACAAAAAAACAATGGAGTTCAAATAAGTGTAACAGACGAGTTTCCGTATGAAACTCTGATACTTCGAAAGAGATTGTCCGTTTTGTACACGAAGTGCATCCAGTTTTTGCAGTAACCCT
>NW_025230342.1:3314-4167 GCF_018294505.1 Triticum aestivum | reverse complement strand
TGCATTTTCAACACAGAAAAACAAGGGAATTCAAATAAGTTAAAAAAAATGAAATCCCTTTGTAACAGACGAGTTTCCATATGAAACCCTGATACTTCGAAAGAAATTGTCCGTTTTGCACATGAAGTGCAACCAGTTTTTGCCGTAACCCTCTCTACTTTCTCGCACATGCTATGTGGGTGCAATGATGATACCATGCCTTCTTGGAACCTTTTCAGAGTTCATTTCAAATGCTTTTCAATTTCATGGTCTTATAGCTCAAAATAATCAGTAAATGCATGAAAAATAACAAATGAAGTCTGAAAGGGTTGTAAATTGATGATTTGGCTTTGAATGGTGTATTTTGAACACAAAAAAACAATGGAGTTCAAATAAGTGTAACAGACGAGTTTCCGTATGAAACTCGGATACTTCGAAAGAGATTGTCCGTTTTGTACACGAAGTGCATCCAGTTTTTGCAGTAACCCTCTCTACTTTCTCGCACATGCTATGTGGGTGAAATGATGATACCATGCCAACTTGGAACCTTTTTAGAGTTCATTTCAAATGCTTTTCAATTTCATGGTCTTATAGCTCAAAATAATCAGTAAATGCATGAAAAATAACAAATGGAGTCAAAAAGGGTTGTAAATTGATGATGTGGCTTTGAATGGTGCATTTTGAACACAAAAAAACAAGGGAGTTCAAATAAGTTCAAAAAAATGAAATCCCTTTGTAAAAGACGAGTTTCCATATGAAACCCTGATACTTCGAAAGAGATTGTCCGTTTTGTACACGAAGTGCATCCAGTTTTTGCCGTTACCCTCTCTACTTTCTCGCACATGCTATGTGGGTGAAATGATGATACCATGCC
>NW_025230342.1:0-3207 GCF_018294505.1 Triticum aestivum | reverse complement strand
AAGTTGGAACCTTTTCAGAGTTCATTTCAAATGCTTTTCAATTTCATGGTCTTATAGCTCAAAATAATCAGTAAATGCATGAAAAATAACAAATGAAGTCAGAAAGGGTTGTAAATTGATGATGTGGCTTTGAATGGTGCATTTTGAACTCAGAAAAACAAGGGAGTTCAAATAAGTTAAAAAAATGAAATACCTTTGTAACAGACGAGTTTCCATATTAAACCCTGATAATTCGAAAGAGATTGTCCGTTTTGTACACGAAGTGCATCCAGTTTTTGCCGTAACCCTCTCTACTTTCTCGCACATGCTATGTGGCTGAAATGATGATACCATGCCAACTTGGACCCTTTTCAGAGTTCATTTCAAATGCTTTTCAATTTCATGGTTTCATAGCTCAAAATAATCAGTAAATGCATGAAAAATAACAAATGAAGTCAGAAAGGGTTGTAAATTGAGGATGTGGCTTTGAATGGTGCATTTTCAACACAGAAAAACAAGGGAATTCAAATAAGTTAAAAAAAATGAAATCCCTTTGTAACAGACGAGTTTCCATATGAAACCCTGATACTTCGAAAGAAATTGTCCGTTTTGCACATGAAATGCAACCAGTTTTTGCCGTAACCCTCTCTACTTTCTCGCACATGCTATGTGGGTGCAATGATGATACCATGCCTTCTTGGAACCTTTTCAGAGTTCATTTCAAGTGCTTTTCAATTTCATGGTCTTATAGCTCAAAATAATCAGTAAATGCATGAAAAATAACAAATGAAGTCAGAAAGGGTTGTAAATTGATGATTTAGCTTTGAATGGTGCATTTTGAACACAGAAAAACAATGGAGTTCAAATAAGTGTAACAGACGAGTTTCCGTATGAAACTCTGATACTTCGAAAGAGATTGTCCGTTTTGTACACGAAGTGCATCTAGTTTTTGCCGTAACCATCTCTACTTTCTCGCACATGCTATGTGGGTGAAATGATGATACTATGCCAACTTGGAACCTTTTCAGAGTTCATTTCAAATGCTTTTCAATTTCATGGTCTTATAGCTCAAAATAATCAGTAAATGCATGAAAAATAACAAATGAAGTCAGAAAGGGTTGTAAATTGATGATGTGGCTTTGAATGGTGCATTTTGAACACAGAAAAACAAGGGAGTTCAAATAAGTTCAAAAAATGAAATCACTTTGTAGGAGACAAGTTTCCATATGAAACCCTGATACTTCGAAAGAAATTTTCCGTTTTGTACACGAAGTGCATCCAGTTTTTGCCGTTACCCTCTCTACTTTCTCGCACATGCTATGTGGGTGAAATGATGATACCATGCCAAGTTGGAACCTTTTCAGAGTTCATTTCAAATGCTTTTCAATTTCATGGTCTTATAGCTCAAAATAATCAGTAAATGCATGAAAAATAACAAATGAAGTCAGAAAGGGTTGTAAATTGATGATGTGGCTTTGAATGGTGCATTTTGAACTCAGAAAAACAAGGGAGTTCAAATAAGTTAAAAAAATGAAATCCCTTTGTAACAGACGAGTTTCCATATGAAACCCTGATACTTCGAAAGAGATTGTCCGTTTTGTACACGAAGTGCATCCAGTTTTTGCCGTAACCCTCTCTACTTTCTCGCACATGCTATGTGGCTGAAATGATGATACCATGCCAACTTGGACCCTTTTCAGAGTTCATTTCAAATGCTTTTCAATTTCATGGTTTCATAGCTCAAAATAATTAGTAAATGCATGAAAAATAACAAATGAAGTCAGAAAGGGTTGTAAATTGAGGATGTGGCTTTGAATGGTGCATTTTCAACACAGAAAAACAAGGGAATTCAAATAAGTTAAAAAATGAAATCCCTTTGTAACAGACGAGTTTCCATATGAAACCCTGATACTTCGAAACAAATTGTCCGTTTTGCACATGAAGTGCAACCAGTTTTTGCCGTAACCCTCTCTACTTTCTCGCACATGCTATGTGGGTGCAATGATGATACCATGCCTTCTTGGAACCTTTTCAGAGTTCATTTCAAATGCTTTTCAATTTCATGGTCTTATAGCTCAAAATAATCAGTAAATGCATGAAAAATAACAAATGAAGTCAGAAAGGGTTGTAAATTGATGATTTGGCTTTGAATGGTGCATTTTGAACACAGAAAAACAATGGAGTTCAAATAAGTGTAACAGACGAGTTTCCGTATGAAACTCTGATACTTCGAAAGAGATTGTCCGTTTTGTACACGAAGTGCATCTAGTTTTTGCCGTAACCCTCTCTACTTTCTCGCACATGCTATGTGGGTGAAATGATGATACCATGCCAACTTGGAACCTTTTTAGAGTTCATTTCAAATGCTTTTCAATTTCATGGTCTTATAGCTCAAAATAATCAGTAAATGCATGAAAAATAACAAATGAAGTCAGAAAGGGTTGTAAATTGATGATGTGGCTTTGAATGGTGCATTTTGAACACAGAAAAACAAGGGAGTTCAAATAAGTTCAAAAAAATGAAATCCCTTTGTAACAGACGAATTTCCATATGAAACCCTGATACTTCGAAAGAAATTGTCCGTTTTGTACACGAAGTGCATCCAGTTTTTGCCGTAACCCTCTCTACTTTCTCGCACATTCTATGTGGGTGAAATGATGATACCATGCCTTCTTGGAACCTTTTCAGAGTTCATTTCAAATGCTTTTCAATTTCATGGTCTTATAGCTCAAAATAATCAGTAAATGCATGAAAAATAACAAATGAAGTCAGAAAGGGTTGTAAATTGATGATGTGGCTTTGAATGGTGCATTTTGAACTCAGAAAAACAAGGGAGTTCAAATAAGTTAAAAAAATTAAATCCCCTTGTAACAGACGAGTTTCCATATGAAACCCTGATACTTCGAAAGAGATTGTCCGTTTTGTACACGAAGTGCATCCAGTTTTTGTCGTAACCCTCTCTACTTTGTCGCACATGCTATGTGGCTGAAATGATGATACCATGCCAACTTGGACCCTTTTCAGAGTTCATTTCAAATGCTTTTCAATTTCATGGTCTTATAGCTCAAAATAATCAGTAAATGCATGAAAAATAACAAATGAAGTCAGAAAGGGTTGTAAATTGATGATGTGGCTTTGAATGGTGCATTTTGAACACAGAAAAACAAGGGAGTTCAAATAAGTTCAAAAAAATGAAATCACTTTGTAGGAGACAAGTTTCCATATGAA
>NW_025230341.1:0-14951 GCF_018294505.1 Triticum aestivum | reverse complement strand
GGCCAGGGACCTCCCTTCTCTGAGCAGCAACTCCATCTACTTCTCTTTACCGGACAGCCCTGTTGTGGTGCACTCATTGAGGACTGGATTGTCGGAGCAGTTGGCGGAGCACTGCCAAATACACAACTCGGTGGATAGGATCCGCCCCTCTGTGCGCCCATTTAGCATTGTTGATCATCTTCTCACCTACTGCCATCCTTCTCACTGGTAAGTATCACTGGCCAGTTTCCTTCCTTGCATCCACACTGTACGTCTAATTCTAAGTTAAGTTTGATGGCCTTCCCTTCCACCAACATGTGTAGGACTGAAGGACTCATGTTTCATGAGTACCATCATATACCTGATTCTTTCAAGGAATTGAGGAAGAACATCCAGGCAAAAGATTCACGACTGCGGATTCCGCGCATCATGGGCCAGTGAAAAATCAAGGTACGGCAACTACAATGCCAATGGAGACTAAACCTCTTGGAACGGTCCTAGTTAACTCTGTGTGCACAACTTCTAAGCTGGTAATCTGTTTACGTATCAAATTTTATCACGCTGTTGTACATTCTATTTGACTCGACTCAGACATTATCTTATTTTAATGCGATACAACTATTAAGAGTGAACCAATTCTAATTATCTTTTTGGTGAACAACAATGTTTATAGGTTCTGGAGACATATGCCAAAGAAGTGGGGAGAGTCTGAAGCCATGCTGAGAAATAGGGGCACCAGCCTGAATACAACAGCCTATTATTCTAAGAGTCTCATCCGGCCACTACCGGTCTGCAACGTCCGCAGCAGTGTGTCATAAGAGCATGTTCTGCAACGTCCGCAGCAGTGTATCATAAGAGCATGTTCGACAGATGATGTAAAACGGTTGTTGCATTTTAAAAAACTGTCATTTGGGATACTTAAGCCAAAAAATTTGCTTCCGCATCTCAGTATCTCAATTTGGTCCCTCAAACGTTTACAGCAACCCAAAATTTTAGTTCGATGTGCTACAACACCTCTAGCTGATAAAGCAAAACCAAAACGCAGGTGCGCCATCACCAACCGCCTCCAACCGATGATATAAAACGATTGGGGACACTTAAAGCCAAAAAAAATTGGTAAATGTTTGCATCCGGTCGACCGGCCGAGTTTCGGTCGGTCGCATTGCTCACTCCGCGTTTCGCTCGTCTGTAGGTGGTCCACCACCGAACGAGTGCATGGATTTACCTTATCTCTTCAGGGGCAAAATGAGATCCACTCATTCTTCTGGTCGTGCACATGTGAATCTCCTCTGCACGGCAGGCTACACTCTATCCCCTCTTCCTTTCTGTAGATGCTCGCCTTCCCTCACCGGCGACAGGCTATGCCGGCCGGCCATGGCCACCGCCCCCTTCTGTTTTCTTCTCCATCCCATGGTGGTCGTGGCTGCCCCCCCCCCCCTTTTTCCCCACTGCAAACAAGTGTTGCAAAACCGATGCTCAACGGTGCGGACGGCAGCGGTGACAAGTGCTGGAGACCGGCGGCGGCCGGTGTTGGGTACCCCGGCGACAAGTGATTGAGATCCGGTGTTTTGTATTTTTGCTGGAAGCAGCCCCAAATTTTGCTACCATTATCTTCTTTTGCTGGAACCAACCAATTCATTTTTGCTACAACATTTGTTTATTTTGTTGAAATCAGTGTATCAAGTTTTTGCTTCTACCATCTTCGGTTTTTGCTGGAACCAATCCAAATTTTTGCTACCATGTTTCAGCAAGATGTGGATCGGTGAGATGTTTCGTTGAGACCGTCGGCAGGGACGACATGTATTCCAGTCGATTTGCTGGAACCGTCTTTTTGGTTTGCTACGACCGAAAAGTTTTTTTGCTGGATTGGCGAGATGTTTCGTTGTGATCGTCGATGATGACGGCATGTTTTTTTGCTGGAACCGGCATTTTTTGCTGGAAGCGGCAATGTTTTTTGCTGGAACTGTGTTTATTTTTTGCTACCACCGGTGTTTTGAGTGTTGGAACCGGCTCTAATTTTTGCTACTACAGGAGTTTCTGTGTTACTGGAACAACAACCATTTTTTCATTGTTTGCTACCAATTGTGTTTTGGTTTGCTGGAACCATCTCTATTTTTTGCTACCAATTGGGATTCGATTTGCTGGAACCATCTCTATTTTTTGCTACCACTGCGAGCCATGGCGTCCTCGCCATTGATTCTGCTGGGGGACGAGGTCGTGGGCAGCACTGGCAAGGGGCGGGGCGCGCGGCTACTGTCGATGGCGAGGGGACAGACATGTGCTGCACGATGCGGAGGGGCGAAAGCCACCATGGCTCCTTATGTTTTTCTTCTCTGCTCAAAAAGACAACCGGCGATGGCGGCGAGCATCGGCGGCGAGGACGGACGGCGAGGGCGCCGACCGGCGACGAGGACGCCGCGATGGTGCATCAAGTTCGGTCGTTTTCTCACGGGCGGTATGGCGGGTGTTGGGGAACGTAGTAATTCCAAAAAAATTCCTACGCACACGCAAGATCATGGTGATGCATAGCAACGAGAGGGGAGAGTGTTGTCCACGTACCCTCGTAGACCGAAAGCGGAAGCGTTAGAACAACGCGGTTGATGTAGTCGTACGTCTTCACTATCCGACCGATCCAAGTACCGAACGTACGGCACCTCCGAGTTCAGCACACGTTCAGCCCAATGACGATCCCCAGACTCTGATTCAGCAGGGTGTCGGGGAAGAGTTCCGTCAGCACGACGGCGTGGTGACGGTGATGATGTTCTACCGACGCAGGGCTTCGCCTAAGCACCGCTACAATATGACCGAGGTGGAATATGGTGGAGGGGGGCACCGCACACGGCTAAGTAACGATCACGAAGATCAACTTGTGTGTCATGGGGTGCCCCCTGCCCCCGTATATAAAGGAGGGAGGGGGAGGTGCGGCCGGCCCCTAGGGGTGCGCCTGGAGGAGTCCTACTCCCACCGGGAATAGGACTCCCCCCTCTTGCCTTGTTGGAGAAGGAAGGGAGAAGGGGGAAAGAGGAAAGGGGGGCGCCGCCCCCCCTTCCTTGTCCTATTCGGACTAGGGGGAAGGGGCCCTTAGGGCCCATGTAGGCCCATTAACCCCCGGGGGGGTTCCGGTAACCCCCCGGTACTCCGGTAAAATCCCGATTTCACCCGGAACGATTCCGATATCGAAATATAGGCTTCCAATATATCAATCTTTATGTCTCGACCATTTCGAGACTCCTCATCATGTCCGTGATCATATCCGGGACTCCAAACAACCTTCGATACATCAAAACTCATAAACTCATAATATAACTGTCATCGTAACGTTAAGCGTGCGGACCCTATGGGTTCGAGAACTATGTAGACATGACCTAGAACTGTTTCCGGTCAATAACCAATAGCGGAACCTGGATGCTCATATTGGCTCCTACATATTCTACGAAGATCTTTATCGGTCAAACCGCATAACAACATACGTTGTTCCCTTTGTCATCGGTATGTTACTTGCCCGAGATTCGATCGTCGGTATCCAATACCTAGTTCAATCTCGTTACCGGCAAGTCTCTTTACTCGTTACGTAATGCATCATTCTGTAACTAACTCATTAGCTACATTGCTTGCAAGGCTTATAGTGATGTGCATTACCGAGAGGGCCCAGAGATACCTCTCCGACAATCGGAGTGACAAAACCTAATCTCGAAATACGCCAACTCAACATGTACCTTTGGAGACACCTGTAGAGCTCCTTTATAATCACCCAGTTACATTGTGACGTTTGGTAGCACACAAAGTGTTCCTCCGGTAAACGGGAGTTGCATAATCTCATAGTTATAGGAACTTTGTATAAGTCATGAAGAAAGCAATAGCAACCTACTAAATGATCAAGTGCTAAGCTAACGGAATGGGTCAAGTCAATCACATCATTCTCCTAATGATGTGATCCCATTAGTCAAATGACAACACATGTCAATGGCTAGGAAACATAACCATCTTTGATCAATGAGCTAGTCAATTAGAGGCATACTAGTGACATTAAGTTTGTCTATGTATTCACACATGTATCATGTTTCCGGTTAATACAATTCTAGCATGAATAATAAACATTTATCATGATATGAGGAAATACATAATAACTTTATTATTGCCTCTAGGGCATATTTCCTTTAGTCTCCCACTTGCACTAGAGTCAATAATCTAGATTACACAGTAATGATTCTAACACCCATGGAGTCTTGGTGCTGATAATGTTTTGCTCGTGGAAGGGGCTTAGTCAATGGGTCTGCAACATTCAGATCCGTATGTATCTTGCAAATCTCTATGTCTCCCACTTGGACTTGGTTCCGGATGGAATTGAAGCGTCTCTTGATGTGGTTGGTCCTCTTGTGAAATCTGGATTCCTTTGCCAAGGCAATTGCACCAGTATTGTCATAGAAGATCTTCATTCATCCCGATGCACTAGGTATGACACCTAGATCGGAAATGAACTCCTTCATCCAGAATCCTTCATTTGTTGCTTCCGAAGCAGCTATGTACTCCGCTTCGCATGTAGATCCCGCCACGACGCTTTGTTTAGAACTGCACCAACTGACAGCTCCACCGTTCAATATAAACACGTATCCGGGTTGCGATTTAGAATCGTCCGGATCAGTGTGAAAGCTTGCATCGACGTAACCATTTACGACTAGCTCTTTGTCACCTCCATAAACGAGAAACATATCCTTAGTCCTTTTCAGGTATTTCAGGATATTCTTGACCGTTGTCCAGTGATCCACTCCTGGATTACTTTGGTACCTCCCTGCCAAACTTATTGCTAAGCATACATCAGGTCTGGTACACAGCATTGCATACATGATAGAGCCTATGGCTGAAGCATAGGGAACATCTTTCATTTTCTCTCTATCTTCTGATGTGGTCGGGCATTGAGTCTGACTCAATTTCATACCTTGTAATACAGGCAAGAACCCTTTCTTTGCCTGATCCATTTTGAACTTTTTCAAAACTTTATCAAGGTATGTGCTTTGTGAAAGTCCAATTAAGCGTCTTGATATATCTCTATAGATCTTGATGCCCAATATGTAAGCAGCTTCACCGAGGTCTTTCATTGAAAAACTTTTATTCAAGTATCCCTTTATGCCATCCAGAAATTCTATATCATTTCCAATTAACAATATGTCATCTACATATAATATCAGAAATGCTATAGAGCTCCCACTCACTTTCTTGTAAATACAGGCTTCTCCAAAAGTCTGTATAAAACCATATGCTTTGATCACACTATCAAAGAGTTTATTCCAATTCCGAGAGGCTTGCAGCAGTCCATAAATGGATCGCTGGAGCTTGCACACTTTGTTAGAACCTTTTGGATCGATAAAACCTTCCGGTTGCATCATATACAACTCTTCTTCCAGAAATCCATTCAAGAATGCAGTTTTGACATCCATTTGCCAAATTTCATAATCATAAAATGCGGCAATTGCTAACATGATTCGGACAGACTTAAGCATCACTACGGGTGAGAAAATCTCATCATAGTCAACCCCTTGAACTTGTCAAAAACCTTTCGCAACAAGTCGAGCTTTGTAGGCAGTTACATTACCATCAGCGTCAGTCTTCTTCTTGAAGATCCATTTATTCTCGATGGCTTGCCGATCATCGGGCAAGTCAACCAAAGTCCATACTTTATTCTCATACATGGATCCCATCTCAGATTTCATGGCTTCAAGCCATTTTGCGGAATCTGGGCTCATCATTGCTTCCTCATAGTTCGTAGGTTCTCCATGGTCAAGTAACATGACTTCCAGAATAGGATTACCATACCACTCTGGTGCGGATCTTACTCTGGTAGACCTACGAGGTTCGGTAGTAACTTGATCTAAAGTTTCATGATCAATATCATTAGCTTCCTCACTGATTGGTGTAGTTGTCACAGGAACCGGTTCTTGTGATGAACTACTTTCCAATAAGGGAGCAGGTACAACTACCTCATCAAGTTCTACTTTCCTCCCACTCACTTCTTTCAAGAGAAACTCCTTCTCTAGAAAGGATCCGAATTTAGCAACAAAAATCTTGCCCTCAGATCTGTGTTAGAAGGTATACCCAATAGTCTCTTTTGGGTATCCTATGAAGACACATTTCTCTGATTTGCGTTCGAGATTATCTGGTTGAAGTTCCTTTACATAAGCATCGCAGCCCCAAACTTTAAGAAACGACAACTTTGGTTTCTTGCCAAACCACAATTCATAAGGCGTTGTCTCAACGGATTTTGATGGTGCCCTATTTACCGTGAATGCAGCCGTCTCTAAAGTATAACCCCAAAATGATAGCGGTAAATCTGTAAGAGACATCATAGATCGCACCATATCTAGTAAAGTACGATTACGACATTCGGACACACCATTTCGTTGTGGTGTTCCGGGTGGCGTGAGTTGTGAAACTATTCCGCATTGCTTCAAATGTAAACCAAACTCGTAACTCAAATATTCTCCTCCACGATCAGATCATAGAAATTTTATTTTCTTGTTACGATGATTTTCCACTTCACTCTGAAATTCTTTGAACTTTTCAAATGTTTCAGACTTGTGTTTCATCAAGTAGATATACCCATATCTGCTTAAATCATCTGTGAAGGTGAGAAAATAACGATACTCGCCGCGAGCTTCAATATTCATTGGACCACATACATCAGTATGTATGATTTCCAATAAATCAGTTGCTCGCTCCATAGTTCCGGAGAACGGCGCTTTAGTCACCTTGCCCATGAGGCACGGTTTGCAAGTACCAAGTGATTCATAATCAAGTGATTCCAGAAGTCCATCAGTATGGAGTTTCTTCATGCGCTTTACACCGATATGACCTAAACGGCAGTGCCACAAATAAGTTGCACTATCATTATCAACTCTGCATCTTTTGGCTTCAACATTATGAATATGTGTATCACTACTATCAAGATTCAATAAAAATAGACCACTCTTCAAGGGTGCATGACCATAAAAGATATTACTCATATAAATAGAACAACCATTATTCTCTGATTTAAATGAATAACCATCTCGCATAAACAAGATCCAGATATAATGTTCATGCTTAACGCTGGCACCAAATAACAATTATTTAGGTCTAAAACTATTCCCGATGGTAGATGTAGAGGTAGCGTGCCGACCGCGATCACATCGACTTTGGAACCATTTCCCACGTGCATCGTCACCTCGTCCTTAGGCAATCTTCGCTTAATCCGTAGTCCCTGTTTCGAGTTGCAAATATTAGCAACAGAACCAGTATCAAATACCCAGGTGCTACTGCGAGCATTATTAAGGTACACATCAATAACATGTATATCACATATACCTTTGTTCACTTTGCCATCCTTCTTATCCGCCAAATACTTGGGGCAGTTCCGCTTCCAGTGTCCAGTCTGCTTGCAGTAGAAGCACTCAGTCTCAGGCTTAGGTCCAGATTTGGGTTTCTTCTCTTGAGCAGCAACTTGCTTGTTGTTCTTCTTGAAGTTCCCCTTCTTTTTCCCTTTACCCTTTTTCTTGAAACTGGTGGTCTTATTGACCATCAACACTTGATGCTCCTTCTTGATTTCTACCTCCGCAGCTTTTTGCATTGCGAAGAGCTCGGGAATAGTATTGTCCATCCCTTGCATATTATAGTTCATCATGAAGCTCTTGTTGCTTGGTGGCAGTGATTGGAGAATTCTGTCAATGACACTATCATCAGGAAGATTAACTCCCAGTTGAATCAAGTGATTATTATACCCAGACATTTTGAGTATATGTTCACTGATAGAACTATTGTCCTCCATCTTACAGCTATAGAACTTATTGGAGACTTCATATCTCCCAATCCGGGCATTTGCTTGAAATATTAACTTCAACTCCTGGAACATCTCATATGCTCCATGACGTTCAAAACGTCGTTGAAGACCCGGTTCCAAGCCGTAAAGCATGGCACACTGAACTATCGAGTAGTCATCAGCTTTGCTCTGCCAGACGTTCTTAACGTCGTCAGTTGCATCTGCAGCAGGCCTGGCACCCAGTGGTGCTTCCAGGACGTAATTCTTCTGTGCAGCAATGAGGATAATCCTCAGGTTACGGACCCAGTCCGTGTAATTGCTACCATCATCTTTCAACTTAGCTTTCTCAAGGAACGCATTAAAATTCAACGGAACAACAGCACGAGCCATCTATCTACAATAAACATAGACAAGCAAAATACTATCAGGTACTAAGTTCATGATAAATTTAAGTTCAATTAATCATATTACTTAAGAACTCCCACTTAGACAGACATCTCTCTAGTCATCTAAGTGATCACGTGATCCAGATCAACTAAACCATGTCCGATCATCACGTGAGATGGAGTAGTTTCAATGGTGAACATCACTATGTTGATCATATCTACTATATGATTCACGTTCGACCTTTCAGTCTCCGTGTTCCGAGGCCATATCTATATATGCTAGGCTCGTCAAGTTTAACCTGAGTATTCCGCGTGTGCAACTGTTTTGCACATCACGTGGTGTCTTAGCACGAAGAACTTTCGCAACGGTGCATACTCAGGGAGAACACTTCTTGATAATTTAGTGAGAGATCATCTTAAAATGCTACCGTCAATCAAAGCAAGATAAGATGCATAAAGGATAAACATCACATGCAATCAATATAAGTGATATGACATGGCCATCATCATCTTGTGCTTGTGATCTCCATCTCCGAAGCATCAACGTGATCACCATCATCACCGGCGTGACACCTTGATCTCCATTGTAGCATCGTTGTCGTTACGCCATCTATTGCTTCTACGACTATCGCTACCGCTTAGTGATAAAGTAAAGCAATTACAGGGTGTTTGCATTTCATACAATAAAGCAACAACCATATGGCTCCTGCCAGTTGCCGATAACTTCGGTTACAAAACATGATCATCTCATACAATAAAATATAGCATCACGTCTTGACCATATCACATCACAACATGCCCTGCAAAAACAAGTTAGACGTCCTCTACTTTGTTGTTGCAAATTTTATGTGGCTGCTACGGGCTGAGCAAGAACCGTTCTTACTTATGCATCAAAACCACAACGATAGTTCGTCAAGTTAGTGTTGTTTTAACCTTCGCAAGGACCGGGCGTAGCCACACTCGGTTCAACTAAAGTGAGAGAGACAGACACCCGCCAGTCACCTTTAAGCAATGAGTGCTCGTAACGGTGAAACCAGTCTCGCATAAGCGTACGCGTAATGTCGGTCTGGGCCGCTTCATCTCACAATACCGTTGAACCAAAGTATGACATGTTGGTAAGCAGTATGACTTGTATCACCCACAACTCACTTGTGTTCTACTCGTGCATATAACATCTACGCATAAAACCTGGATCGGATGCCACTGTTAGGGAACGTAGTAATTTCAAAAAAAATCCTATGCACACGCAAGATCATGGTGATGCATAGCAACGAGAGGGGAGAGTGTTATCCACGTACCCTCGTAGACCGAAAGCGGAAGCGTTAGAACAACGCGGTTGATGTAGTCATACGTCTTCACGATCCGACCGATCCAAATATCGAACGTACGGCACCTCCGAGTTTAGCACACGTTCAGCTCAATGACGATCCCCGGACTCCGATCCAGCAGGGTGTCGGGGAAGAGTTCCGTCAGCACGATGGCGTGGTGATGGTGATGATGTTCTACCAATGCAGGGCTTCGCCTAAGCACCGCTACGATATGACCGAGGTGGAATATGGTGGAGGGGGGCACCGCACACGGCTAAGGAACGATCACGAAGATCAACTTGTGTGTCATGGGGTGCCCCCTGCCCCCGTATATAAAGAAGGAAGGGGGGAGGTGCGGCCGGCCCCTAGGGTGCGCTTGGAGGAGTCCTACTCCCACCGGGAGTAGGACTCCCCCCTCTTGCCTTGTTGGAGAAGGAAGGGAGAAGGGGGAAAGAGGAAAGGGGGGCGCCGCCCCCCCCCCCTTCCTTGTCCTATTCGGACTAGGGGGGAGTGGGCGCGCGGCCTGCCCTGGCCGGCCCTCCTCTTCTCCCTTAGGGCCCATGTAGGCCCATTAACCCCCGGGGGGTTCCGGTAACCCCCCGGTACTCCAGTAAAATCCCGATTTCACCCGGAATGATTCCGATATCCAAATATAGGTTTCCATTATATCAATCTTTATGTCTCAACCATTTCGAGACTCCTCGTCATGTCCGTGATCATATCCGGGACTCCGAACAACCTTCGGTACATCAAAACTCATAAACTCATAATATAACTGTCAACATAACGTTAATCGTGCGGACCCTACGGGTATGAGAACTATGTAGACATGACCGAGAACTGTTTCCGGTAAATAACCAATAGCAGAACTGGATGCTCATATTGGCTCCTACATATTCTACGAAGATCTTTATCGGTCAAACTGCATAACAACATACATTGTTCCCTTTGTCATCGGTATCTTACTTGCCCGAGATTCGATCGTCGGTATCCAATACATAGTTCAATCTCGTTACCGGCAAGTCTCTTTACTCGTTACGTAATGCATCATTCCGTAACTAACTCATTAGCTACACTACTTGCAAGGCTTATAGTGATGTGCATTACCGAGAGGGCCTAGAGATACCTCTCCAACAATCGGAGTGACAAAACCTAATCTCGAAATACGCCAACTCAACATGTACCTTTGGAGACACCTGTAGAGCTCCTTTATAATCACCTAGTTACGTTGTGACGTTTGGTAGCACATAAAGTGTTCCTCCGGTAAACGGGAGTTGCATAATCTCATAGTTATAGGAAATTTGTATAAGTCATGAAGAAAGCAATAGCAACCTACTAAATGATCAAGTGCTAAGCTAACGGAATGGGTCAAGTCAATCACATCATTATCCTAATGATGTGATCCCGTTAATCAAATGACAACACATGTCTATGGCTAGGAAACATAACCATCTTTGATCAATGAGCTAGTCAATTAGAGGCATACTAGTGACATTAAGTTTGTCTATGTATTCACACATGTATCATGTTTCTGGTTAATACAATTCTAGCATGAATAATAAACATTTATCATGATATGAGGAAATAAATAATAACTTTATTATTGCCTCTAGGGCATATTTCCTTTAGCGGGGCCGCGGGGATGCGGAGCGTCGGCGGCGCTCGGGGGCGTTGCAATTTTTATCGCAGGGGAGGGGTAGCGGGCGAGGGGAGACTGCGAGGAGGACAAAGTTGGGGTTAGATCTGACGTTTTTAATCGCGCGTATCGGGCGACCAGGGCTCGACCGGCCCAATCGTTCAGCTGGTCCGCCGGCGCCTAGCGTCGCCCCAAAAAAATTGCTTCCACATCTGCACTATCTCTATTGGCCAAAAAAATTGCTTCTGCTTCCGTGTATCTCTATTTGGTCCCTAAAACGTTTACAACAACCCTAAATTTTAGTTTCATGTGCTACAAATTTGCAGCACCTAGCCGATGCACGGATTTAGGGTTGCAAATTTTAGTTTCATGTGCTACAAATCAGGTGCTGCAAATTTGTAACTTCCCGATTCGTTTCCACGTGTCATCTTTGGTGATATCTAGATTGCCCGGCGGTGATGTGCTCATCCTCGCACTCCCGTTTTGCTGTTGATTAGCTAGCTGTACATGAAGCTTGTAGGCATTTTTAACCGAGTGCAAGCCCTTTGCATCATACTGCCATGCTATGAAATCATGGACCCCTTCCCTGAGTGGGATTGCGAGTATGTGTTGCGCGTCGTCCGCCCAGAAAGTCTCCCTGACCAACCGTTCATCCCAGTTTCCGGTCGCCGGGTCTATCAAATCGCACACTCGCTCCAGGAGATGTGCGCCTCTCGGTATGATAACACGCCGCGACCAGGGTCTTGGAATCTAAGGGTCCACCCAGATATTAACATCCATACCATCTCCAATTCTTCAAATATAGCCCTCCTTGAACAGCTCAAGTCCATGGAACAAACTCCGCCAAGCATAGGAAATGCCATCTTTTGGGGCTGCCTCCAAGATATGCGTGTCGGGAAAGTATTTTGCTTTCAGTAGCTTAGCACAAAGTGTGTCTGGGTTCTGAATAAGTCTCCAAATTTGACGAGACAGCATCACTACGTTGAAGCTATACATATCCCAAAATCCAAGCCCACCCCTCGCCTTTGATTATGTTAGTTTTCGCCAATTGATCCAGTGCATTGTGTTCTCCTTCTCTTGCTGACTCCACCAGTAATTGCCAATAAGTGAGCTGAGTTCCTTGTAAAAGGTTTTTGTCAAGTGAAAACAGGACATAGCAAAGGTTGGAATCGCTTGCGCCACAACCGTGACTAGTGTTTCCTTCCCTGACTTTGCGATCATCCTCCCCTTCCACCCATAGACCCTTCCAGCCATACCACTCTTTACAAAGGAGAACGCCTTCTTCCTCGATTGACCCACATGTACGGGTAGGCCAAGGTATTTCTCATTCCATGTTTCACTCCGAATCTGCAGCGCCTCCTTACCTCTTCCTTCACTGACATTGGAGTGTTTGGACTAAACATAATGGCAGATTTTTCAGTATTGATGCACTGGCCCGAGCAGTCCTCGTAAAGGTCAAGTATTGCTCTCAACGCTGCTCCCTGTTCTTGGTTTGCTTTCAGCAGCAGCACCGAGTCGTCGGCAAACAAAAGTTGGGACACCACCGGGGATGCGTTACAAACTTTCACTCCGCTGATCCTACTGGCCCTTTCTGCATCATGTAGTAAGGCTGAAAGTCCCTCACCACAAATGACAAAAATATACGGGGACACCTGGTCCCCCTGTCTTAGGCCACGCGAAGGACAGAACTGCTGAGTTAGCTCGCCATTCACCTTGATCTGATAGCGGACCGAGGTTATACATTTCATGAACAACTCAACCCAAGCATTGCTAAATCCCAACTTGGTAAGCATGGCTCGCACAAAGCTCCATTCGACACGATCATATGCTTTACTCATGTCAGCTTTCACCGCTGCCACCCCTTCTCTTCCCTTCTTTTTATTGAGTAGATAGTGCGACACCTCATAGGCCACGAGGATATTATCCGTGATCAGCCTTCCAGGGACAAATGCACTCTGGTTCTCTGATATGATAGCTGGGAGGATCAATTTCAAACGATTAGCAATGACCTTGGACACAAGCTTGTAGATTACATTGCATAAGCCGATGGGCCGGAGATCCTTAATCCGGTTAGGGTTCTTGACCTTCGGGATGAGCACAACCACCATATCATTCCTCCCTTCCGGCATCTACGCCCCATTAAGAACTGCAAGTACTTCTTTGACAACCTTGTCCCCCATAAAGTGCCAATGACGCTTGTACACTAGAGATAGCATTCCATCAGGTCCAAGTGCCTTAAGATCACCAATATGGTCCAATGCCGCCTTGACCTCTTCTCTCGTAAATTCAACTTCTAGTATAAGCCTCATGCCCTCTGTGATCTGTGGCTCGACTTTTTGAATAAGCTCATTCATCCTGGTGCCTGTTGATGAGGTGAATAGTTCCTGAAAAAACGAGCAAATATAGTTAGAAAGTCACTCTCCCTCCTTCACTACTGATCCGTCCTCCCTTCTTAACTCCTTCACTCTATTAGTCTTCCGTCTAGCATTTGCCACGGCAAGTACTTTGTGCTTCTATTACCATCCCGCAGCCATGTAACATGTGATCGCTGCTTAGCTTTTATCTTCTTCTTCTCTTCTAACTCTTCCACACCACACCGAAGTCTAGCCTCCTCCCTAATCTTGGTTTCTGACACCGGGGCACACATACACTTCTCCAAGTCTCGTTTTGCTTTTTTAAGTCGGCCTTCTAGCTCCCACGCAACTTCTTTGTGCCATTTCGTCATTCTTCCTGCAACACTCCGCAGCGCTTGGGCCACATTTGCTGTCTCTCCCAGCATACCCTCCTCCCACGCTCCTTGTATTTCAGCGCTACAACCTTCTTCCTTGAGCCACCACGCCTCGAACCTGAACCACCTATCCCCACGTGCCAGCGTTCTGCCTTCTCCTTGGGTGCACACTATAACCGACCGATGATCCGAGTGTCTGGGCGGCCCATTGAGCACAGAATAATCTGGGAACATCTTGCACCAAGCTGAGTTAGCCGTGGCTCGGTCCAGCCATTCACACATGTAATTGTTGATGTCCTTGCTGTGATTCCTCCAAGTATATTTATCCCCTGAATAGCCAATGTCGCTGAGTTCACAAGCTACCAAAGCTTCCCGGAAATTATCCATCATGATTTGTGGCCGCAACACTCCTCCAACCTTTTCATCATGCGAGAGGATTTCATTAAAGTCTCCTAGGCATAGCCATCGCCAACCATCCTGATGTTGTTGCCCCAACAGTCTTAGTGTACGCCATGTGTCTTCCTTCCGCTTCGTAACTGACTCACCATACACACCTATCAACCTCCATATCCTTCCATCCTCCTCCTTCACATCAACAACTATATGTCTCCTACCGTATGATCTGAGCGCCACGTCTATACCGCGTCACCAGAACAACACCCCCCCTACTTCTTCCTTCCGAATTCCATGCTGTCATATGAACAAGGCCAGTCATCCACCTGAATTTCTCGAGCTCTTTCACCGTCATTTTCGTCTCCGCCAAGAACACAATGTCGGGCTCCTTCGTCCTCCCCGGGTCGAGGAGGCTGCGAACTACCGGGCCGTTCCCGAGCCCCCGGCAGTTCCAACCGATGATTTTCATTGCTCCTGGCGGGGCTGCTCTGACAACCCGGCCGATATGCTAGTAGTGATGACTTCCACCTCCTCCACCTCTCCTGGAACAACCATCTCATCACCAACAGTTTTGCCCTTCTTGTGGTCCCTCTCCATATCTTCATCCACCAAACTCCTCTTCTGACCTAGCACCACTTCCCTCTCCTTCGACCTCTCTATTGGTCTCTCCCTCCCCTCCTTGCTAAGCTTCTTGAAACGTTTGCCATTTACATTTCCTTTCTTCCCTCCCCCC
>NW_025230340.1:8615-14957 GCF_018294505.1 Triticum aestivum | reverse complement strand
GGGGGGGGGGTGAATAGGCAACTAACAATTTTTAAGATTTTCTTTAACATTTTAAAACTTGCAATGAAATAGGTTGTCTAGATGTGCAACTACGTGAACAACCTATATGATGCAAAGACACCTAGCACACAAGCAAGCAATAGATGCAGCACAAGTAAGCTTGCAAAAGTAAAGGCACGAAATAACCAAGAGTGGAGCCGGTGGAGACGAGGATGTGTTACCGGAGTTCCTTCCTTTTAAAGGGAAGTACGTCTCCGTTAGAGCGGTGTGGAGGCACAATGCTCCCCAAGAAGCAACTAGGGCCACCGTAATCTCCTCACGCCCTCACACAATGCGAGATGCCATGATTCCACTATTGGTGCCCTTGAAGGCGGCGACCGAACCTTTACAAACAAGATTGGGGCTATCTCCACAACACTTGGAGGCTCCCAACAACACCACGAAGCTTCACCACAATGGAGTATGGCTTCAAGGTGACATCAACCGCTATGGTGCTCAACACCTAAGAGTAACAAGATCCACTAGGGATAAGTGGGGGGAATCAAATTTCTCTTGGTGGAAGTGTAGATCTGGGCCTTCTCAACCAATCCCGAGCAAATCAACAAGTTTGATTGGCTAGGGAGAGAGATTGGGCGAAAATGGAGCTTGGAGCAACAATGGAGCTTTGGGGGAAAGAGGTAGGTCAACTTGGAGGAAGAAGACACCTTTATATAGTGGGGGAACTATTCCAGCCGTTACCCCACTGAGCAGCCCCGCACAGAGCGGTACTACCGCTTGGGCAGGGCGGTACTACCGCTGAGGGCGGTACTACCGCTCCCACCCAGCGGTACTACCACGCTGACGAGGAAGACATGGCCCTGGCCCCAGAGCGGTACTACCGCGGGAGTAAGAGCGGTACTACCGCCACTACTACCGCTCCTAGTACCGCAAAACCCGACATGAAAAACATCGGTCGAGAATCGAAGCGGTACTAGCACAGAACTGCTGTGGTACTACGGCTGAAGTCCTCAAGCGGTACTACCGCTCGGGGGAGCAGTTCTACCGCTGGGGAGCGGTAAGCGGTTCTACCGCTGGGGAGCGGTACTACCGCTCCAGGAGCGGTACTACCGCTAGAGAGCTTCGGCGGTACTACCGCTGAGGACCGCGGTACTACCGCTGGGGTAGGACAGGGCAGGAACACGGAAGGAAGAACTGCTCCATTGAAGCGGGAAGGAAGACATTGGGTGTGAAACTGATGTGTACGTGTTGAGTCCACCCTGACCTTACCAAAGCGGATCCCCTCTTGATAGTACGGTGACTCCTACGAAACTAGTCCACCAACAGAGAGACTAAGGAGCTACACCGTCTTGAAAGACACACCGAGGGGAGGAAATCATCTCGTGCCAATGGATGAATCTCTGAAAGAACTTAACGCACACGATTAGTCCGCAAAAGCATTGTCATCAATCACCAAAACATCTTGGGGATAAATATGCCCTTACAAGTGTTAATGGCGGTGGATCATTGGCGTCCATATTTATAGTCAGGAGAGTTCATTATATGTACTGATCAACGCAGCCTCGCCCATCTTGATGATGAACGGCTGACAACTCCTTTTAAACGACGTGCTCTCACCAAACTCCTTGGGCTTCAATACAAGATTGTCTATAAGAAAGGCGTGGAGAACCGGGCAGCAGATGCCTTATCTCGTCGACACGGAGTGCTGTTGGCTATCTCTGTGGCCTTGCCCACTTGGCTGAATGACATCACGAAGGGGTACCAATCTGACCCTCATGCTTGTGAGCTGCTGCGGAAATACACTGGGGCAACAGATCCTACGGCTGCTTATACAGCACAGGATGGAGTGATCAAATGCAAAGGGCGTGTGTGGCTGGGTTCCAACAAGACAGCTCAAGATCTCATTTTGCGTCAGATGCATTCTAGTCCGCCAGGGGGGCATTCTGGCATCCATGTGATGTATGACCGGTTGAAAAGGCTTTTTGCTTGGAAGGGGCGCTTCATCAGAATCTCAAGAATATCAACGGGGCCCATAGATTTCTTAACTAAATCCTGGATGAAAATTAACTCGTAAAGCAATTCAGCTCCATCAATGTCTTTGTGTTCTCCACTCTTAAGTGCATCCTCAAGATTAACACAAGCAGCCAACAAACTCTTATCATCCAAAGATCGCAGCCTATCTGAAGTAAATAAGAAACCAAAAGTTTTTTCATACCCTTGGTATTGCTCAAACCTCCTGGTAAGTGAAACTATAGCTTGATCGACCACTTGCAGAAAATAATTCACCCTAAATGATTCCTCTGCAGATTGTGAAACAATAGATGCATCATCTATGCCCTCATCGAATTGTCTTCTTCTTTTGATTTTCCGCTTGGTGCGGAACTCTGGATGAATATCCATCTCAAGTGCAATTTCTTTTGCATCTTCCAATGCTTTTGCAATGCCAGTTTCTCTATACTTCTTGAAAAAGGAAAGCAGACCCTATATAGACTCAATTGCAATATCAATAAGCATGTCCTTTGATTGTGGCTGCTTGCTGACCAAATTAACAGCGGATAATATATCGTACTAGATAATTATTGACACTAAAAATTCAAAACCACCAAGTTCATTTTCTGCCAATGATTGTGCTTCACTACTTGCCAATGGATCCTTATCAGTTTCAGCCACTTGTAGTAAAGCCTCCCTTATTTCTGGCATTTGAATCCGTATAGCCTTAACACTCTCAACATGACTCTCCCAACGAGTAGATGACAATGACTTGACAGTCAACTTCTTTAAGTTATCTTTGAGAATTTGCCATCGTTTAGTCGAATTAGCAAATATCGTATAGATGCGTTGTATAATTCCAAAGAAGTCTGTTGCTTTTCGGCAAGACTTCGCCATATCGCATAGTGCCAGATTTAGACTATGACAACCACAAGCTGAATAAAATGCCCTTGGATTCTTTTCCAGAAATTTCTTGTGTACCCCTTTATTGTTTCCTTTCATAGTTGACCCATTATCATAACCCTGTCCTCTCACATTGTCCACATCAAGGCAAAGATTATTCAACTCCTCTTCTAAAACATTAAACAAACCTTGCCCAGTGGTATCATTCACCTCCAAAAAGCCTAAGAAAGATTCTTCGATGCAAACAGAAGCAGAAGATGTATCTACATACCTAATTATCAATGACATTTGTTCCTGGTGGCTTGCATCAGGAGTACAATCAAGAATAACTAAGAAATATTTTGCTTCCTTTACCTTTTCAATGATTCTTGACCTGATGGCAGTAGCGTGATCACGAATTTTTTCATTGGTGATGCGATCAACATGCTCTTTGATAACTGGTCAAATTCAGCTAACATTTCAATCAGTCCTAGGAAATTCCCATTGCCCTCTTGGTACAACTTGCTATTTTGGTGCCACGAAATGCTATATTATGTCTTGCAAGAAATTTTACAATCAACAAAATCCTGAGCAAAACTTTTCTCCAATGCTCCTTTTCCTTTTCAAGTTCTCGCTGAGCAACTTTATCAATTGTTTGATTCTTCTGCATCCTGACATGGAAGTCATACCATGCAGTCATATTTGTGATATGCTCTCTACTTGATTCATGCTCTTTTAGTCTAGCCCCAAGATGAATCTAGTCACTTAAACCCTCATTTGCTAGCTGTCCTCTCACATGCCCTCTTTTTAATAATTTGCAACAAAAACAAAATGCTTTATCGACGCCGCTGTTGTACACAAGCCACTCTCTGTCAAACTCTTCTCCATTTGAGAGAATTCTACTAAATGATGATGCAGAAAACCTTCTAGACAACTTGTCATAAGGACCATACTCAATATCTTCTCTTTTAGGACCCTTTTGCAGCAAGATATCAATCTTCTTTGGATCAAGTCCATCCCAATTTCTAGGGTCAAATATATCAGGCTGAACGGAATTATTCATGTCATCCGAAATATTAGGATCATGATCTTCATCTAAAATATTGACATCATTACCTTCATCAATTTCTGTAGCGGCAACCTCAACCTCTTGCGCATTATCACCAAGACCATGATCACCTTCATGAATTTCTGCAGTGACAACCTCAACCTCTACTGCATTATAATCGTGACCATCATCAATATTACCATCAGGAGTATGATTTTCAGAATTAGTTTGGGGTACTATCACAACATATTTATCAAGAGCACCCCTTTGAATTTCAGCATCTTCTTCTAATTTTTTTCTTCTTATGCTTGAAGGCACCAGAATCATACTTTCTTCCAGAACTAGAATGCATGATTGTTTCTGTTTCAATGAAATATATACTCTTTCAATTTATTTGAACTGATGAGCTCACATGAAATATAGGCTTGTGACATGCATAGGTAGTTCAAAAAACATACAATCAGATATAACCTTGATTTTGGACTTGGACGATAGTACGAGCAGCTACTGAAATTCTTGAATCTATGACTACTTCTAAACTTGAACAACTGCACAAAAAATCGTTCCCAAACATATTAACACAAATTTGTAATTAATATCAAAATTAGAGAAAAGGGAGAGTGTAGGGAGCAGGGAGGGCACCACACCGGTTGGTCTTCTGTTCCTGTTGGGCGGCACCGCGACAGTGTCGGCCGACCGCCGGCGCGACAACGTCCAGCGCTAGAAAGTAGTCTACTTCTTGCCCGTCGCCTCGCTGAACCTGCAAGGTTGCAAGGCGATCGCCACCGAGCCGCCGATTCAGTCAAAAGGCGATGGGGATGGAAAGCCTAGCGATCAGACCAGGCAGGGAATAGGAAGCAGAAGTTACGGAACGTACTGCGCTGGGGCTGCCGTTTCATCTGATCGATCAATCCATCTCATCCACGCGACGGGAAAGCGAACCACCAAGACTTGACTGGACCAGGCCCAAGAAGACCTAAAACTGAATTTTTTTCAGACTATACATATATGTATATGGTGAAGGAAATATGCCATAGAGGCAATAATAAAGTTATTATTTATTTCCTTATTTCATGATAAATGTTTATTATTCATGCTAGAATTGTATTAACCGGAAACATAATACATGTGTGAATACATAGATAAACATAGTGTCACTAGTATGCCTCTACTTGACTAGCTCGTTGATCAAAGATGGTTGTGTTTCCTAGCCATAGACATGAGTTGTCATTTGATTAACGGGATCACATCATTAGGAGAATGCTGTGATTGACTTGACCCATTCCGTTAGCTTAGCACTTGATCGTTTAGTATGTTGCTATTGCTTTCTTCATGACTTATACATGTTCCTATGACTATGAGATTATGCAACTCCCGTTTACCAGAGGAACACTTTGTGTGCTACCAAACATCACAACGTAACTGTGTGATTATAAAGGAGCTCTACAGGTGTCTCCGAAGGTACATGTTGAGTTGGCGTATTTCGAGATTAGGATTTGTCACTCCGATTGTCGGAGAGGTATCTCTGGGCCCTCTCGGTAATGCACATCACTATAAGCCTTGCAAGCAATGTGACTAATGAATTAGTTACGGGATGATGCATTACATAACGAGTAAAGAGACTTGCCGGTAACGAGATTGAACTAGGTATTGGATACCAACGATCAATCCTCGGGCAAGTAACATACCGATGACAAAGGGAACAACATATGTTGTTATGCGGTTTGACCGATAAAGATCTTCGTAGAATATGTCGGAGCCAATATGAGCATCCAGGTTCCGCTATTGGTTATTGACCGGAAAAGGTTCTCGGTCATGTCTACATAGTTCTCGATCCCGTAGGGTCTGCACGCTTGGGGTGCGCCCCCTCCTTCCTTCTCTTCTCTTCCCCCTTTCCTTGACTCCTACTCCTACTACTTGGAAGGGGGGGGGGGAATCCTACTCCCGGTGGGAGTAGGACTCCTCCTTGGCGCGCCTCCTCCTGGCTGGCCGCCCCCTCCCCCTTGATCCTTTATATACGGGGGCAGGGGGGCACCTCTAGACACAACAATAATTGATCATTGATCTCTTAGCCGTGTGCGGTGCCCCCCTCCACCATAATCCACCTCGATAATATTGTAGCGGTGCTTATGCGAAGCCCTGCATCGGTAGAACATCATCATCGTCACCACGCCATCATGCTGACGGAACTCTCCCTTGACACTCGGCTGGATCGGAGTTCGACGGACGTCATCGAGCTAAACGTGTGCCAGAACTCGGAGGTGCCGTGCTTTCGGTGCTTGATCGGTCGGGCCGTCAAGACGTATGACTACGTCAACCGCGTTGTGCTAACACTTCCGCTTTCGGTCTACGAGGGTACGTGGACACACTCTCCCGTCTCGTTGCTATGCATCACCATGATCTTGCGTGTGCGTAGGATTTTTTTT
>NW_025230340.1:5629-8310 GCF_018294505.1 Triticum aestivum | reverse complement strand
TTTTTTTTGAAATTACTATGTTCTCCAACAGTGGCATCCGAGCCCAGGTTTTATGTGTAGATGTTATATGCATGAGTAGAACACAAGTGAGTTGTGGGCGATACAAGTCATACTGCTTACCAGCATGTCATACTTTGGTTCGGCGGTATTGTTGGATGAAGCGGCCCAGACCGACATTACACGTACGCTTACGCGAGATTGGTTCTACCGACGTGCTTTGCACACAGGTGGCTGGCGGGTGTCAGTTTCTCCAACTTTAGTTGAACCGAGTGTGGCTACGCCCGGTCCTTCAGAAGGTTAAAACAACACTAACTTGACGAACTATCGTTGTGGTTTTGATGCGTAGGTAAGAACGGTTCTTGCTCAGCCCATAGCAGCCACGTAAAATTTGCAACAACAAAGTAGAGGACGTCTAACTTGTTTTTGCAGGGCATGTTGTGATGTGATATGGTCAAGACGTGATGCTATATTTTATTGTATGAGATGATCATGTTTTGTAACCGAGTTATCGGCAACTGGCAGGAGCCATATGGTTTTCGCTTTATTGTATGAAATGCAAGCGCCCTGTAATTGCTTTACTTTATCACTAAGCGGTAGCGATAGTCATAGAAGCAATAGATGGTGAAACGACAACGATGCTACGATGGAGATCAAGGTGTCACGCCGGTGACGATGGTGATCACAACGGTGCTTCGGAGATGGAGATCACAAGCACAAGATGATGATGGCCATATCATATCACTTATATCGATTGCATGTGATGTTTATCCTTTATGCATCTTATCTTGATTTGATTGACGGTAGCATTTTAAGATGATCTCTCACTAATTATCAAGAAGTGTTCTCCCTGAGTATGCACCATTGCGAAAGTTCTTCGTGCTGAGACACCACGTGATGATCGGGTGTGATAGGCTCTACGTTCAAATACAATGGGTGCAAAATAGTTGCGCACGCGGAATACTCAGGTTAAACTTGACGAGCCTAGCATATACAGATATGGCCTTGGAACACGGAGACCGAAAGGTCGAACGTGAATCATATAGTAGATATGATCAACATAGTGATGTTCACCATTGAAAACTACTCCATCTCACGTGATGATCGGACATGGTTTAGTTGATTTGGATCACGTGATCACTTAGATGACTAGAGAGATGTCTGTCTAAGTGGGAGTTCTTTAGTAATATGATTAATTGAACTTTAATTTATCATGAACTTAGTCCTGGTAGTATTTGGCAAATTATGTTGTAGATCAATAGCTCGCGTTGTTGCTTCCCAATGTTTTTTTGCTACCCTATGTTTTTATATGTGTTCGTAGAGAAAACTAAGTTGAAAGATGTTAGTAGCAATGATGCGGACTTGGTCCGTGATCTGAGGTTTATCCTTGTTGCTGCATAGAAGAATTATGTCCTTGATGCACCGCTAGGTGACAGACCTATTGCAAGAGCAGATGAAGACGTTATGAACGTTTGGCTAACTCAATATGATGACTATTTGATAGTTTTGTGCACCATGCTTTATGGCTTAGAACCAGGACGACAAAAACGTTTTTGAAACATCACGGAACATATGAGAGGTTCCATGAGATGAAATTCATATTTCAGACTCATGCCCGTGTCAAGAGGTATGAGACCTCTGACAAATACTTCGCCTAAAAGATGGAGGAGAATTGCTCAACTAGTGAGCAAGTGCTTAGATTGTCTGAGTACTACAATTGCTTGAATCAAGTGGGAGTTAATCTTCCAGATAAGATAGTGATTGGCAGAGTTCTCTAGTCACCATCACCATGTTAGTAGAACTTCATGATGAACTATAGTATGCGAGGGATGACGAAAACGATTCCCGAGCTCTTCGTGATGCTGAAATCAACGATGGTAGAAATCAAGAAAGAACATCAAGTGTTGATGATTGACGAGATCACTAGTTTCAAGAAAAGGGCAAAGGGAAAGAAAGGGAAACTTCAAGTAGAATGGCAAGCAAGTTGTCACTCTCGTGAAGAAACCCAAAGCTGGACCAAAGCCTGAAACTGAGTGCTTCTACTACAAAGGAAATGGTCACTGGAAGCGGAAATACCCTGAATTTTTGGTGGATAAGAAGGATGGTAAACTGAACAAGGGTATATTTGATATACGGGTTATTGATGTGTACCTTACTAGTGTTTATAGTAACCCCTGAGTATTTGATACTTGTTCGATTGCTAAGATTAGTAACTCAAAACAGGAGTTACAGAATAAACAGAAACTAGTTGAGGGTGAAGTGACGATGTGTGTTGGAAGTAGTTCCAAGATTGATATGATCATCATCGCACACTCCCTATACTTTCGGGATTAGTGTTGAACCTAAATAAATGTTATTTGGCGTTTGCGTTGAGCATTAATATGATTTGATCATGTTTATTGCAATACAGTTATTCATTTAAAATCAGAGAATAATTGTTGTTCTGTTTACATGAATAAAACCTTCGATGGTCATACACCCAATGAAAATAGTTTGTTGGATCTCGATCGTAGTGATACACATATTCATAATATTGATGCCAAAAGATGCAAAGTTGGTAATGATAGTGCAACTTATTTGTGGCACTGCCGTTTGGGTCATATCAATGTAAAGCGCATGAAGAAACTCCATAAAGATGGATTTTTGGAATCACTTGGTTATGAATCATTTGATGCTTGCGAACC
>NW_025230340.1:3459-5223 GCF_018294505.1 Triticum aestivum | reverse complement strand
TGCCTTTTGGGCAAGATGACTAAAACTCCATTCTCCGGAACAGTGGAACGAGCTAGTGAATTATTGGAAATAATACATACCGATATATGTGGTCCAATGAGTGTTGATGCTCGTGGCGGGTATCGTTATTTTCTGACCTTCACAAGATGATTTGAGCTGATATGAGTATATCTACTTAATGAAGCACAAGTCTGAAACATTTGAGAAGTTCAAAGAATTTTAGAGTGAAGTGGAGAATCATCGTAACAAGAAAATAAAGTTTCTGCAATTTGATCACGGAGACCAATATTTGAGTTACGAGTTTGGTCTTCAACTAAAACAATGTGGAATAGTTTCACAAACTCATGCCACCTGGAACACCACAACTAAATGGTGTGTCCGAACGTCATAACCGTACTTTATTGGATATAGTGCAATCTATGATGTCTCTTACCAATTTACCACTATCGCTTTGGGGTTATGCATTAGAGACAGCTGCATTCACTTTAAACAGGGTACCATCAAAATCCGTTGAGACGACGTCTTATGAACTATGGTTTGCCAAGAAACCAAAGTTGTCGTTTTTTGAAAGGAGTTTTTCAAAGAAAGACCTCAGTAAAGCTACTTACATATTGAGCATCAAGATCTATTGAGATAGATCAAGACGCTTGATAAGATTTTTAATGAGTACATACCTTGACAAGATTTTGAAGTAGTTCAAAATGGAATAGTCAAAGAAAGAGTTCTTGCCTGTGTTGCAAAGGTATGAAATTGAGTAAGACTCAAATCCCGACCACGGCAAAAAATAGAAAGAGAATGAAAGTCATTCCCTATGCATCAGTCATAGGTTCTATAAAAGTATGCCATGCTATGGAACAGACCTATTGTATACTCTGGCCTGGTTTGGCAAGGGAGTACAATCGTGGTCTAGGAGTAGATCACTGGAGATTGGTCGAAATTGTCCTTAGTGGAATAAGGATATGTTTCTCGATTATGGAGGTGACAAGAGGTTCGTCGTAGAGGGTTACGTCGATACAAGTTTTGGCACTGATCCAGATGACTCTAAGTCTTAATCTGGATACATATTGAAAGTGGGAGCAATTAGCTAGAGTAGCTCCGTGTAGAGCATTGTAGACATAGAATATTTGTAAAATACATACGACTCTGAATGTGACAGACCCGTTGACTAAACTTCTCTCATGAGCAAAACATGATCATACCTTAGTACTCTCTGGGTGTTAATCACATAGCGATGTGAACTAGATTATTGACTCTAGTAAACCCCTTGGGTGTTGATCACATGACGATGTGAACTATGGGTATTAATCACATATAGATGTGAATATTGGTGTTAAATCACATGGTGATGTGAACTAGATTATTGACTCTAGTGCAAGTGGGAGACTGAAGGAAATATGCCCTAGAGGCAATAATAAAGTTATTATTTATTTCCTTATTTCATGATAAATATTTAGTATTGATGCTAGAATTGTATTAACCGGAAACATAATACATGTGTGAATACATAGACAAACATAGTGTCACTAGTATGCCTCTACTTGACTAGCTCATTGATCAAAGATGGTTGTGTTTCCTAGCCATAGACATGAGTTGTCATTTGATTAACGGGATCACATCATTAGGACAATGATGTGATTGACTTGACCCATTCCGTTAGCTTAGCACTTGATCGTTTAGTATGTTGCTATTACTTTCTTCATGACTTATACATGTTCCTATGACTATGAGATTATGTAACTCCCGTTTACCGGAGGAACACTTTGT
>NW_025230340.1:0-3449 GCF_018294505.1 Triticum aestivum | reverse complement strand
TGCTACCAAACGTCACAACGTAACTGGTTGATTATAAAGGAGCTCTACAGGTGTCTCCAAAGGTACATGTTGATTTGGCGTATTTCGAGATTAAGATTTGTCACTCCGATTGTCGGAGAGGTATCTCTGGGCCCTCTCGGTAATGCACATCACTATAAGCCTTGCAAGCAATGTGACTAATGAATTAGTTACGGGATGATGCATTACATAACGAGTAAAGAGACTTGCCGGTAATGAGATTGAACTAGGTATTGGATACCAATGATCAAATCTCGGGCAAGTAACATACCGATGACAAAGGAAACAACGTATGTTGTTATGCGGTTTGACCGATAAAGATCTTCGTAATATGTAGGAGCCAATATGAGCATCCAGGTTCCGCTATTGGTTATTGACCGGAAACGGTTCTCGGTCATGTCTACATAGTTCTCGAACCTGTAGGGTCCGCACGCTTAAGGTTTCGATGACAGGTATATTACGAGTTTATGAGTTTTGATGTACCGAAGGAGTTCGGAGTCCCGGATGAGATCGGGGACATGACGAGGAGTCTTGAAATGGTCGAGATGTAAAGATCGATATATTGGATGACTATATTCGGAGTTCGAAAAGGTTTTGAGTGATTCGGGTATTTTTCGGAGTACCGGAGAGTTACGGGAATTCGCCGGGGAGTATATGGGCCTTATTGGGCTTTAGGGGAAAGAGAGAGGAGAGGCTGGGCGCCCCCCCAAGGCCTAGTCCGAACTGGACTAGGGGGAGGGGCTGCGCCCCCTCCTTCGTTCTCTTCTCTTCCCCCTTTCCTTGACTCCTACTCCTACTACTTGGAAGGGGGGGAATCCTACTCCCGTAGGGAGTAGGACTCCTCCTTGGCGCGCCTCCTCCTGGCCGGCCGCCCCCTCCCCCTTGATCCTTTATATACAGGGGCAGGGGGGCACCTCTAGACACAACAACAATTGATCATTGATCTCTTAGCCGTGTGTGGTGCCCCCCTCCACCATAATCCACCTCGATAATATCGTAGTGGTGCTTAGGCGAAGCCCTGCGTTGGTAGAACATCATCATCGTCACCACGCCGTCGTGCTGACGGAACTCTCCCTCGACACTCGGCTGGATCGAAGTTCGAGGGACGTCATCGAGCTGAACGTGTGCAAGAACTCGGAGGTGCCGTGCTTTCGGTGCTTGATCGGTCGGGCCGTGAAGATGTACGACTACATCAACCGCGTTGTGCTAACGCTTCCGCTTTCGGTCTACGAGGGTACGTGGACACACTCTCCCTATCGTTGCTATGCATCACCATGATCTTGCGTGTGCGTAGGAATCTTTTTGAAATTACTACGTTCTCCAACATATGGACCCTAGTTGCCCCCCCCAGGATTTTGGGGGCCCTGTGCGAGCGCACAGCTCGCACGGGCCCTTGGACGGCCCTGGTTCTGACACATGGATAGTAAGCTTCCACGCAACCCTGTCCATGACTAGTTCTTTGGTGATATTCCAGTCTTTTATCTCTCTCTTTACGGACTCCTCCCATGTCAAGTTCGGTCTACCCCGGCCTCTTTTGACATATCAACACACTTTAGCCGTCCGCTATATACTATACCTTCTGGGGGCCTGCGCTAAATATGCTCGAACCATCCCGGACGATGTTGGACCAACTTCTCTTCAATCGGTGCTACCCCAACTCTATCTTATATATCATCATTCCATACTCAGTCCTTCCTTGTGTGGCCACACATCCATCTCAACATGCGCATCTCCGCCACATCTAACTGTTGCACATATCGTCTTTTAGTCGATCAACACTCAGCGCCATACAACATTGCGGGTCGAACCATCATCCTATAGAACCTGCCTTTTTAACTTTTGTGGCACTCTCTTATCATAGAGAATGCCAGAAGCTTGGCGCCCCTTCATCCATCTGGCTTTGATTCGATGGTTCACATCTTCATCGATATCCCTATCCTTCTACAACATTGACCCCAAATATCAAAAGGTGTCTTTTTGAGGCACCACCTGTCCATCAAGGCTAACCTTCTCGTCCTCGTCCTCATGCCTAGTAGTACTGATATTGCACCTCATGTACTTGGTTCTAGTTCTATTAAGCCTAAAACCATTCGATTTCAATGTTTGTCTCCAAAGCTCTAACTTCCTATTGACCCCGTCCGACTATCAATAGAGAATTATTAGGAATAATTTCACTATCTAAAAAATGATGAATAAAGAAAATTATGCCTAGAAGGAACCAAAATCATGAGAGAGAACAATCAGTTTCGTCCACTAGATTCCTCTTCCTCTATTCTTTCTTAGATATGCAAACATTCATTTTACAAAGTCCACATGTTATCAAGTCAAAACGAGAGGGTTGGAGTAAGTGAGAAGCAAAGAGAGGAGCACCTAATTCCTAACCTTCTATTTTGCATTTTATCCACCAGATAAAACTGTAAAAATTACACAGTAGATGGATGAAGTCAATCTTGCTTGCAGCCAAGGAACATTTGGCATCTCAAAAGAAACAAAACAAAAACTATTGATGCAAATTTCACATAACCCTAAATAATCCTGAGCGGGCGAGGCCGCCGAAACTTGGATCGGACACCCTGCGGTCAGTGCCATCGCCCATGATCGCTATGACAGTGATCGGCAAGGATGGGGCGTTCATGCGGTGACTATTAGCAAGGAGGATCTGAAGCCGTGCACGCGCTCATGGTAGGACGTGTTAGAGCATCTCCAACAGGTGCCGAATGCGCGGCACGCTAAATTCTGCTTTATGGCGCGCCCTTCGTCAAGTTTGGCGCGGCGCGCGGCGCTCGCTCCAGCGGCCGCGCTAAAATACAGCGTGTGCATAGTTTCAGCAGGCGCGCTAAAATGCAGCGCGCACGCTCATTCTACAACATCTTTAATTAATTTTGCATAGATAAAAAAAGATACATAGTTTAGCATAGATAAAAACGAAACATAGTTCATCATAGCATAGATAAAGAAGGATACAAAGGTATTTTACATCGGTGCAACTAGATAGATAGTTCGAAAGCATATATAGATAGAACTACGGTGCAACTAGATAGAAAAAACTACGGTGCAACGTGACAAACTACGGTGACTCCCAGCCGTCATCATCATCACCATCATCATCCTCGGTGGTGTAGTCCGAGGTATCGAGCCACATGTCATCCCAACGTTCATCGTTGGGGTAGAAGATCGACTGCCCGCTGTTCTCGACGATCTCGCACTGCGATATCGCCAGTGCCTTGCGCCGACGCCTGTCGGCACGCTCCGCGCGACACCTTGCCGTCCTCTCTGCCCAGAAGGCGTTCTCGGTGGCGACATCCTCCGGGTGGCGCCGGCGCCACTCCGCCATGGCTCGCTCGTCCTCCTCGGCGTCGAGGAGGCGGCGCTGCTGACGAACATGGTCCGCACGGTCCTGGTCGGTGATGAGACGAGGCGGAGGGGCGACG
>NW_025230339.1:14273-14960 GCF_018294505.1 Triticum aestivum | reverse complement strand
TCTCCGGTGCGTGGCCCCCCTCACGGACGGCGCCGCCGCCGGCACCTGCAGGGGGGAAACGGACGCGTCGGGTCTACACGGAGTGGATGTAGCTGTGGGTTTGGCCCGGATGTTGTCCCCTGGTGTCCCTCTGGGCCGACCCGACACAACCGGGTGGAGAGGTCCACTGGTCAAAGCCCGTCCGTGCAAAGTCAAAGGGCTAGAGCCCGTAGTCAAACGCTACAGGGTTAGCCGGGACGGGGGCCCTGGGGGGGTAGCAATGCCACCGGAGCGTCGTACCGGGCCCTCATACATGTGGGGTGGTGTTGTGGCATGTCCGAAGAGGCGGCACGCATCTCCGGGGTGTGGCCCCCGTCACGGACGGCGCCGCTGCCGGCACCTGGAGGGGGGAACCGGACGAGTCAGTCCCTCATTTTATATGTAAACAAAACTTTCCAATGCGTATGAAAATAATATACACTAAAAATATATTTGAAGACAGTTAATAATATTTTTAAAAAAATGTTAAACATGTATAAAAGTTGTTGCAAAAAAAAAAGCCACGTGGCGCCTTCACCTCCCCTCTGTGTGTAAAAATATAACTGATGACTATAAAAACATCAAAAATTTATATGAAATAAAAAAACAGAGAGAAGAAAAAATATAAGCTATTAAAAACATTAAAAAATAAAAAATATAACTATGCCT
>NW_025230339.1:13698-14263 GCF_018294505.1 Triticum aestivum | reverse complement strand
TGTGGCATGTCCGAAGAGGCGGCACGCATCTCCGGGGTGTGGCCCCCGTCACGGACGGCGCCGCCGCCAGCACCTGGAGGGGGGAAACGGACGCGTCGGTCCCTCATTTTATATGTAAACAAAACTTTCCAATTTGTATGAAAATAATATACACTAAAAATATATTTGAAGATAGTTAATAATATTTTTTTAAAATGTTAAACATGTATAAAAGTTGTTGCAAAAAAAAAGCCACGTGGCGCCTTCATCTCCCCTGTGTGTGTAAAAATATAACTGATGACTATAAAAACATCAAAATTTTATATGAAATAAAAAAACAGAAAGAAGAAAAAATATAAGCTATAAAAACATTAAAAAAATAAAAAATATAACTATGCCTACGGCTAAGCCGTCGGCATAGGTGCCACGTGGCATCGGTACCTATGCCGACGGCTTAGCCGTCGGCATAGCTCGCCCTTATCCTCAGCCGGTCCATCTCCACCACTCACTCGCCCGCAAATCGACCCGCGCCTCTCGTCGCCGCCGCCGCGCGCCTCCACACCCGCGTCGCCGCCGCGTTCTCCCC
>NW_025230339.1:10530-13399 GCF_018294505.1 Triticum aestivum | reverse complement strand
TTTGGCCGGCGCCCCTGCTGTGTCCCGGCCCTCCTCGGCCGGCCCAGCTCTGCCCCGGCCCTCCCGTCACCTCCATCGCCGGCCCCTGCCTCCAACTCCACCAGCGTGACGCCTCTCTGCCCGGTGAGCTAACACTCTTTTTTTCATTTTTTGCATTGTTTAGCTATTGTTGGATGTATGAATGGATGCATGGATGGATGTTGGATGTTGTTAGGTTGCTAGATGGATGAATATTGTATGTATCTTAGATGGATGGAGGAATCTCGGCAAAAGGAATTATTTTGCTACGGTTAGGTTGCTAGATGGATGAATCTCGGCAAAATGAATTATCATAGTTAAAAAAGCAACTTGAGTCACTTAGTTCATAAAATTGTTAACAAAGATTTTATTTTCAGTTTGTGATGTTGTTAAGTAGCTATGTGAGATGTGCTTCAAATTTGGGATACGATAAGTGGTTATTTCATCATGATGATCTTGCTAAAAAAATTGATGTGTCAATGCTTAATGTGAGAAAGTAATATTTCACACTTCCCTATTACCCATTTCACACTTCCAATTAAACTCATGCACCCTATAATTTCAATTAAACTTGTAGGGAAATGATTCGAACGAATCAATGGATGAAAAATTGAGATGGGTTTCCATGGGTTTTGACCCTACCGTCATGACATGCCAAAAGTATGATGTGAATGGGTATCGCTTCCATACAGAGGAGCACCAGAACAGTCGGCCTGATCCCAAGCTGGGCCCACTACGAGGCTTGCAGCAATGCGGAGTACGGGACGGCCACTAAGGCCGTGATCACCAAATTTTGGGTAAGTTCCCTTTTGAATAACTTGTCTTTAGTTTCGTTCATAGTTTATCATTGAATCACTCAAATCATGCCTTGTTTGCTTCTAGTTTATGCATGATTGCAGCAACTCTATAGAGTTCTTGACGAGCACAAGGCCAGAGCCGACGTGGTCTTACTTGCGTCTGCAAAGAAGAAAGCTCGTCAGTTGCAGTACGAGGTGCGTTGGGTTGCCGTCTCACAGTACTACCACATCTACCTGCAACAAAATATGACAAGAATTCAAGCACAGAGGCAAAAAATTACCATGAGCAGGGAGCAGTTCATGATGGTAACTATTACTGACTTTTCATTGTTTCAAGGAGTCAACTATATGTTTCGTGCTCACATGTCATGCTTCCAAAATTTGCATAGGTTGTTCCTCGTTGGTGCTATGGAAGGCATGACGGATGGGCGTGTTTGGTGGATAGGTGGGTCCGTGACGATCCAGAGTTTGTTGCCAAGAGCATCAAGGCCCGGGCTAACCGTGGAAAAGACGGGACACACGACCAAGGAAACAGGAACCACTGGGACTTCAAGGCCATGAAGGTATATCTATATGAAAGATGCATTTCGGTTCTTCTTTACCGTCATGTTCTTATGTATGGATAACTTCTATTTGACGTTGCAGGAGGACAAGTTGCAGAGGCCGCTCTCAGACATGGAGTCGTGAAAGCTGGCCCACGAGCGGAGTGATCGCAAGGAGGGCGAGAGCCAGTACTATGGCAACACCGAGAAACACCTGGAGTCTTACACTCAGAACTATCAGAAGTTGCATCCGGATGTTCCCGTTCCTGAGGTCGCCTAGTCTCAGATCGACGACACGGCGGTGGTGGCCATCCAGGGTAAGTCCCATGGCCGATATCCGTGTTTCGATGGCTTGGTCACTCCATCGATCTCGTACACACGGCTTCGAGCTACCAACCCGAGCCCGTTAGAGAGTACGGGGCGTTCGCAGCCTCCCTTAGTCCGCCAATGTGCTGTAAGTACTTCCCCTTATCTTCTTTGTCTCTATCTTTCTTAGTTTATTTTCATCACTGCCCACTTAGAAACAACCTCAATTTTGTAGGCATATCAGACCTTTCTCGAGCATAGGCATATTGAGGTGAGGGAGTACTTTGCAACGAGTGAAGGCAAACGATGATTACAGCCGTCAAGTGATGGCGGTTAGTTTTTCCCTCTTAAACCAAGCTCAAATTTGCACTTTCATTCCTTCTAACTTTGTTGATCACGGCTTGTTTCTAAGTGGACTTGTTTAACTAACATCCAGGCTATGTTGGCGTCTTGGACTAACCGCACGGAGCCACCACAAGTTGGACCCCCACCACCACCTGCAGGAGACGCCCCACACATTCCCACGTTTGAGGAATGGCTGGCACTAGGCGGTGATACTCCGGTTAGTAAATTTGCCTAACTAATGACAAACTAGTTCTCGTTCATTCAACACTATCATGTCATATTTACCATTAGAATCTTCTTTCAAACATGTAGGGGACCGGTGGCTCGACTCCTGCTCCGTTGACCCAGTCACTCCGATCTGGCAGAGTGATGGTGGTCGCGGTGGCGGTTTTGGCGGAGGAGGACTTGGCGGTGGCGGTTTTGGCGGAGGTGGACTTGGTGGTGGTTTTGGCGGAGGTGGACTCGGTGGTGGTGGTGGTTTTGGAGGAGGTGGACTCGGTGGTGCTTGATGTCGATAATGATTCCGTGTATGCGGCCGTTGTGCCATGTCTTTCATGTTTCAACTTTTATGATGTTTCATGTCTTGCACTACTCTTATGTTCGTGGACTTTCGCCGGTGATGATCTTTAGATGATGAACTTGACTATTTTTAAATGATGTTGATGAACTGTCATATTTCATATTATTCTATTTTGAAATGTTGTCAAATGAATTGGAAAAGAGAAAACAGGGAATATATATATAAAAAACTATGCCTACGGCAAAGCCGTCGGCATAGATACGCTCAGGAGCCACCAGGAGGCGACACGTGGCAGGGCTATGCCTACGGCCAAGCCGTCGGCATAGATTTATATCTATGCC
>NW_025230339.1:0-9888 GCF_018294505.1 Triticum aestivum | reverse complement strand
AGGCATAGCCATGCCACCAGGTTACACCAGGAGGCGACACGTGGCAGGCTATGCCTACGGCAAAGCCATCGGCATAGATTTAACCTATGACGACGGCTTTGCCGTAGGCATAGCCCTGCCACGTGTCGCCTCCTGACCCGCCAGCAGTTTGACGGCGCCATCCGTTGCCGTCAAACGGAAAACTACGCCGACGTTTAGGGTAGTCTTCCGAGAGTCTTCCATAGCAATGTTTGGAGGAAAGTCTTCTGAGAGCAAAATAATTTCATCAAAGATTGAGATGCCTCATCTTCTCTGTCCTAGGATAGAGATCCAACAATCATGAGGAAAATCACAGTCCCAAAAAAGATGCAAGGTTGTTTCTTCAGTGCTGAGATGGCATGTCTCGCAGTCATAAGAAGGCAGCTGAAAGGATTTCCACTTTAAAAGACCCCTGGAATTTACTCTATCATGCAAGATGAGTCAAAAGAAAATTTTGTAACGTAGTATAGCTGCATTCTTCCAAATCTTCCTGAAGATGGTAGGTGGATTGTGATCTTTCTCGGCCAAACACTTGTACAATTTGATGGAGGAAAATGCAGATCCCTAGGAGTAACTCCAGATATCATGGTTCTTAGAAAGTTGAGTATTTTGAAGAATAGACTGAAGTTCTTGGAACTGTTGTAATGCTTGGATGGAGAGTGAAGTGTGAAAATGGTCCATTGGGTTATCCAATTGCGGGAATTCTTGCACAGATAAATCTGCTCTGAGTGAGAAAGAGTGGAGTTCTAGGTATTTATGCTGAAGAGTATCATGTCCCCAATTAACTTGCCAGAAACATATGGAATTTCCTCTACCAACTTCTCCCTTAGCCCAATGCTTGAATAATGGTAGCAGCTTGATAATCCCTTTCCACCAAAAAGAGCCCACGGGTCTGGGGGTGAGGATACCATTGGGATAATAAGATTCCCAAATAAGATTCACCCAGGGCAAGTTTGCATGGTTTAAAAATTTATGAATGTGCTTCATTAGGAGGCATTTATTATGAGTGGTGATGTCTAAAATACCCAGACCTCCTTGAGTTTTAGGTAAACAAACTTTCTCCCATGCGATCAGAGCAGGACCTCGTTCCTTACCATATTTTCTCCAAAAGCACAATCTGAGGAATTTATTGATCTGATCAACAATGCCAGCAGGCAGAGAGAGTGTGCTCATGAAAAATAATTGGTAAGCTTGTGAAAACAGACTTAATGAGTGTGAGCTTATCCCCATAAGAGAGCAATATGGAGCAGCCAGCAAGTCTTCTGTCAATCCTTTTAATGATGGGGGCAAAGTCTTGTAGCTTAGGTTTGAGCAGGCTGAGAGGTAAACCCAGGCAAGTGAGAGGGAGACTGCCAATAGCACATCCCAATGTGCTAGCCAGAAGTTGCATCTTGTGATCTGGTGTGTTGATTGAAATCAATCCAGACTTGTCACAGTTTTTCCTTTGGCCAGTGTAAGCAGTGAAATGCATCAGGAGATTCTTGAGCTGCTCTAATTGAATTCTGCATGCAGGCATAATTAGGACTGTGTCATCTGCATATTGAATTACTGGAAAATTAGGACAGGGGTGTAGCTTAAGAGGTTTGGAGATGAGACCTGTCATCATAGCTTTATTTATAATTGTTTGGAGCAAATCAGTAGCAAGTACAAACAATAGTGGTGAAAAAGGGTCTCCTTGTCTGATACCTCTTTTGCAGAGAAACTGTTTTCCAGGCACACCATTGAGTAGAACTGAAGAGAAGCCAGAAGAAAAAAAGCATATCCATCCACATGAGCCACCTAGGTCCGAAGCCTCTAGCAACCAAGATATCTTTGATAGTCTGGTGTTCAATCATATCAAAGGCTTTTCCAAAGTCTAATTTAAGAAGAATCAATTCCTTATTAGAAGACTTGCACCGATAAAGGTATTCATAGGACCAGGCCAAAGAATCTTGGATAGATCTTGATTTCAAGAAACCATATTGTTTTGTACGAACCAGCTTGAGGATTACTGTCTGCAATCTGTTGGCAAGTAGCTTGGTGATAATCTTTATGGAACAGTTGAGCAGAGAAATGGGTCTGAAATCATTTGAAGTTACTAGAGCATGTTTCTTTGGAATGAGTGTAATATAAGAACTATTGATGCTCTATAAACTGATTGTTCCATTGAAGAAATCATCAATCAATGTATAGAAATCTGGAGAAATGATGTCCCAACAAAATTTAACAAAATCAGTGTTAAAGCCATCTGGCCCAGGGGCTTTATCATGAGGTAAACCCTGAACCACTTTATCAATCTCATCTTTGGAGAAAGGCTGCTCCAGAAATGAAAGATCAGTAGTTCTGTCAATCGGAGAGTCCACCTCAAGGAGGTCGAATGTAGGTGTGGAAGTGCTAAGCCTTTTCTTGAAAGCATTAAGAAGAATACCAGCCTTTAGATTATGCTCCCTGCAAATATTACCATCTTCATCTTGCAAGTTGTCAATGTGGTTCACTCTGTATTTTAAAGTGGCCTTAGCTTGAAAAAACTTTGAATTTGCTTCTCCAAATTTGACCCATCTAATGGTGGCTCTCTACTGCCAATAAATCCTCTGCCACTCCAGAAGTTGTAACAGATGTTGTTTAAGAAAATTCCTGCCATTCCATTCCGAGGTAGATAAAGGCGTGAACTCTTCTACAGTACAAAGAAGAAGAATCACCGCATTAGAGTTTTTGATTGAGATGGTCAAATTAAAAATAGTTTTGGCCCAGATCTTAAGGCACTTTCTAAATCTCTTGAATTTAGCTGAAATTCTCTTGGCAGAATCAGTGATGTGAATATCCTGCTCCTAGCTTTGCTTGACAACTTCTTTGAAACCCTGCACTTGCATCCAGAAGTTTTCAAACCTGACAATCTTGGATTTGGGAATGTGTGTGCCAATTTGAATCATGCATGGAGTGTGATCAGAGATTGGTTTGGCAAGGGGCGGGACCAAAGTATTGGGGAATTCTGCGGTCCAACATTCTGAAGTAAAAACCCAATCCAATTTCTCTAACAAAGGGGCGTCTTGCATATTACTCCAAGTAAATTGTCTACCCTTCAAAGGGATTTCAACCAAAGCTAGGGCATTGATGGCCTCATTGAATTGCAACATCTCTGTGAAGTTTCCACCTTCTCTATTTCTATCAGTTGGAAATCTAACATAGTTAAAGTGTCCCATTATAATCCATTTGGTATCTGTAGGAATTTGAATATCTTTGAACCAATTCAGGAATTGAGCTCTTTCTGGTCCCTGACAAGGCCCATAAATATTGGAGTGAATGAAAGAATCTCCAAATAGAGTAGACGTAAAACGCACAGACATCGCTAAATCATTGTGAAATAGATGTTCACCTGTAAACAAAGAGCCATTCCAGGCAATAAGTAGCCCACCCGAAGCACCTACTGAAGGGAGGAACTCAAATTGATTAATTCTCCTAGGATAAAAGTTCTTGATGTATCTAGAGTCAAAGAAATCTCTTTTAGTCTCTTGAATGCAGATGATGTCAGCATTTGATTCATTGATTTTATTCCTCAAGGACAGCCATTTTTTAGGAACATTAATGCCCCTAATATTCTAGTTCAAAATACTCCAAGTCCTGTTTGTTTGAGGCATGGTGAAGTGTGTCTGCAAGGCTGATGTCGATGTTCATTGACTGCAAAGTGAGAAAGACTATGGCCAGCACAATGGCCCAAATTTTGGAAAGCCCACAGAGAAAAACATAATCAGATAGCATCCACAGTTGATCCATTACTGTCAGCCAAAACTTTAAAATGGGACAAGCTACCCAGCAACATTCATACACAGCACAGAAATCAGTGGAAATGGAACCATAATCCCAAAGAACTTTCCAGATCATGAAAGAAGGATAACTAAGATAATAGAGGATTGCAGCCAGCATATCTGATAAAGTTCTTACAATACTTGTACAAAAGGAGGTCCACACATCAAGGTTCCAGATTAAAGTAAACATCCCAGCTACAAAAGAGCTAAAACTCAGGTCCAGCATCATTACAAACCAGAATGAGCAGCAAGACTGCAACTAAAACTCTAGGGCCTGAAGATTGCAGGCTTCTTCTGCACTCCCTTGGCAGAGCTCTTAGTATCCTTCTTTTTCTTGGGCTGCTGAAGCATCTCCTCAGTGCAGTCCTTAACATTTGCCTTGCGAAAGGAAACAGAGATAGTTTTAATAACTCTTGAGGGTAAAGCATGCAGGTGGGTCAGTGCTGCAAGGGAGGCAATTTTATCTTTGCAAACTCTTCCTTTAAAACCTTTATTACCTTCTTGCAATCGGTAACTTCTTCGTACCTCAATGTCACAGATGGGAGCCTTGTCTTTCCTATTCTTCCGAGCATAAACAGCAGATGTGCTTGCCGATCGAGGTCATTGATCACCCCCTACACTGTTGTGCGTTGGAGTAGTAGGTTGGGCTGAGGAAACCTCCAGTTCCATGTTAAGCTGCTGACAAGTAGGAGTGTGACAAGAGATACATGAGTCAAGAAGTACAAAAGGAATGAACTTTTTGTTTATAGATCCTTCAATGATGTAATTCCAGAGTTGAGAAGATAATAGTGATTTAGCCCAGCTAAAGCTATCAGGTGTTAAAAGAGCAACAGTGACAAACTTAAACCATTCACATGGTACCTGAACCACTTTTTCAGCTCCTTCAACAAGATTGAAATGCTTGTCCCACAGATCCAGTCTTTTCTTAGACAGAAAATCATCCCCTACATCTGACAAAGAGATGTCTGTTGTTATGTCTCTGAATTGAGAGCCCAACTGATCTGGAAGTGGAACATTAGGAACAGTAACTGTCGTATGGAAAATAGGTAGTTGGAAGCCAGGTGGAGGCCCAAAACTGGTACCTTCAGAGCTGTCAGAAGCAGCAAGACCATGTAGAACGTGCAAACTTGCATCGGAAAAGGAGGTGTATGATTGTCTCATCATGAGTAAAAAACAACACTTCTTACTCCCTTGCCAGTTGCGCCGTGCGAGGTTGTCTTTGGTTAGCACAATTCCCCTATGAAGATACCACATGAAGATTTTGACCTTTAGTGGAATCTTTGACTTCCATAGTTTCTTATTATTTTCCACTGGTACCTCAGAATGTGTGAATGCACAGTGCATGTAGTCTACTGTGAAAGACCCTGATGTAGTAAGGTTCCAGCAAAACAAATCCCGGCCTTGTGTCAGGTTAATCGAATCCATCCTGGACAATAGATTATGCCATGACGTAAGTCGGGGCCCAATCAAATCCCGTCTGAATGACATATTCGGCGGGGATGAACTCAACACCTGCGCAAGAGTATTATTCTTCTCACAAGCAATGATTTATAAGGTTGGATATTGTCCTCGGAGACTGGCATTGCCTAGCCAGATGTCTTCCCAGAAACGAACCTCTGACCCATCCTTTATTGCGAAAGACCCAAAGCGAAAGAGATATTTCTTTGCCGCCATTAGGCTAGCCCAAAGTGAGAGTCTCCATGTTTCTAATATGCCTGAGACGCCGCCTTTTGGCCTAAATACTTGTTGCGCATGATGGTTTACCAAAGACCATCCTCAGTAAGTAGTTTGAACAACCATTTACTAAGTATGGCCTCATTCTTGACCTGTAGGTCATGAATTCCAAGGCCACCTTGGTCTTTCGGCCTACAAACCACAATCCATTTGGCCAGTCTATATTTTTTCTTTTCCCTTCTCCTTGCCAAAAGAATCTGGATCTAAAATAGTTCAATCTTTGCAACACTCCTTTTGGTAGTTGGAAGAAAGAAAGCATATAGCGAAGCAAATTTGTGAGGACGGAAATAATCAAAACCAGTCGTCACCCAACCGAGAGCAGCTTTCTTTTCCAACCGCTCAACCGTTTCTCTAGACGCTCCTCTACATGCTTCCACTTCGCAATAGTGAGACACCGATAGTGAACCGGTATTCCCAAATACCTAATCGGGAATTGGCCATGTGTGCAACCAAATATGTCAGCATATTCGGCCGCCGACTCAACGGCTGCTCCGAAGCAGAACATTTCGCTTTTATGGAAGTTACTTTTAAGACCTGGCTTTGCTCAAGCGCCGAAAGCAATAGCTTCAGATTTCGAGCTTTGCCAGGTCATGTTCCATAAAAAGAATTGTGTCATCGGCATATTGCAGAATAGAGATGCCACCATCCATAAGGTGTGGCACTACTCCTGCAATCTGGCCACCCTACTTGGCGTGCTCAATCAGAATACCCAACATATCAGCAACAATGTTAAATAACATATGAAGTCACCCTGCCGCAGTCCTTTTTTTGTCTGAAAGTAACTGCCTCCAGCATCATTGACTTTAATGGTCACACTACCTCCAGTTACAAAGTTGTGGATCCACTGGCGCCATTCATCGTCGACATGTAGCTAGTCGATTTTTTACTCTTCTAATGTTTTTTGAGGAATCGGTTAGAGATATTGTAAGCCTCTAACTATCCGCAAATCATTGCTAAAACCATCCCATTTCTGCCGCGAAAACTCAAGGTTCCTTGCAATGACACACTAAGTGAGAACGCATTGTATAGAGGCTATGGTTGGCGTGCCTTAGCGTATGAAGTAGGCGCTTTCGACTTGAAGCAACAAGTCACCATTGGAAATTCTGTAGAGATATCATTAGATATACAGCCTGCTCAAACTAATCATCGTTCAGGCACATGGTGCCACAGAAGGTTATTCCCTTGGTGCATATTATATCCTCTGGCAGTTTATCGGATAATTGCCTTCCATGCATCCGCTGAAACTTGTTCAGACACAGATGGTAGATTCATGGCATGTTACGCTGGACGCCAATCATGGACGATTGAACGGCCTCGACGACATCTATTTCCTTCCCCCTTTTTTCTGCATTGACTTGTTCGTTTAGCCGCGTTTGAATCAGATGATAACTGAGGCGGTTGTATTGAGATGGTAGTTAGCACATGCCTCTGCACATAGATAACAGGTTGTCACACGTCGACATGCACCCAAGACTACGTAACCGGCCGGCCGGCATATGTATAAATACAGGGATTGCGAGGACAAATACACGTCATCCGTTCATTCCCTAGTACTGATACATTCTTGTCCGTAGCCACTTAATTGGAGCTTAGTTCGATCGTGCAACTGGTTAAGGTCCATGGCGGTCAGGTATTTGCTGCTCCCTCTGGCCCTGCTGGCTCTCGCAGCTACCTCCGCTGCGGTGGCTCAGCTGGAGATCGGCTTCTACAGCAAGACATGCCCAGACGCCGAGAAGATCGTCCGCGAGGAGATGGCCAAGATCATAGCCGCCGCGCCCAGCCTGGCCGGCCCACTCCTCCGGCTTCATTTCCACGACTGCTTTGTCAGGGTACGTAACTTGCCCAGCCTGTTCTCGTATTTCTGCTGCCATTGATCCTGAAATGTATGCTTACATGTTCGTGGATGCAACGCAAATTAAATTGCAGGGTTGTGACGCCTCTGTCCTACTCGAATCCACCGAATGTAACGTGGCGGAGAAGGACGCCAAGCCGAACAAGAGCCTGCGAGGGTTCGGCTCCGTGGAGCGGGTGAAGGCCAAACTCGAGGCCGCGTGCCCGGGCATCGTCTCCTGCGCCGACGTGCTCACCCTCATGTCCCGCGACGCCGTCGTTCTGGCCAAGGGCCCCTTCTGGCCGGTGGCTTTGGGAAGGAGAGACGGAAGGGTGTCCAGTGACACGGAGGCCAGCGACGAGCTGCCCCCGGCCTCCGGCGACGTCCCTCTGCTCGCCAAGATCTTCGCCTCCAAGGGCCTCGACCTCAAGGACCTCGTCGTGCTCTCCGGCGCCCACACGCTCGGCACGGCGCACTGCCCGTCCTTCGCCGACCGGCTCTACAACAGCACCGGCGAGAACGGTGCGTATGGCCTCGTCGACCCGTCTCTGGACAGCGAGTACGCCGACAAGCTGAGGCTGAAGTGCAAGAGCGTTGATGACCGCGCTATGCTGTCTGAGATGGACCCCGGGAGCTACAAGACCTTCGACACCAGCTACTATCGCCACGTCGCCAAGCGGAGGGGCCTCTTCCGCTCCGATGCGGCTCTCCTCTTCGACGACACCACCAGGGACTACGTCCAGCGCATCGCCACCGGCAAGTTCGACGGCGAGTTCTTTAAGGACTTCAGCGCGTCCATGATCAAGATGGGGGACGTGGGCGTGCTCACCAGGGCCGAGGGAGAGATCAGGAAGAAGTGCTACGCCCCCAACTAGCGTCCGTTAATTCTTAGTTGCTGTAAGTAAATGCACGAGATGGTGCATGCATCATCTGATATTATCGACTGCAGTGTGATGTATTATTTTCAGTGGTATATAAAGCAAATTATTTGTTCACAAGAGTCCATGGGTGCGGCTGCATGCATGCTACGTAAATGCCTGTAATGGCTGTAGTGTTGCATGGTCTTATTGCGTGACGGGATGTGGAGTTCCCGGAGAGGAAACTTAGGCCCTGTTCGGCAGCTCTCCAGCTCCGTATAATACGGGGAGCGGACGGAGCGCCAGTTTTCCAACTCCAGGAAAATGCACTGCGGGCCGCTCCGCTCCGGCCGCTCCAGGAGCAGAGCCGCGGAGCGGAGGGCTGCCGAACACGGCCTTAATCCTGGAACTACGGGTTCCGGTTGCCTGATTGTTCGATTAGCTCTATGTGAATCACTACCGGAACAGGGCTCTAAGCCGACAGCCAAATATATGCCGACGGCTACCGTCGGCCTAGACCGAGCTATGCCGACAGCTAGCTCCTGGCCGTCGGCGTACAAAGGCCGTCGGGCTACCAGCGTCCATGCCGACAGCAGCCGTCGGCAAATCAGAGCCGTCGGCTTATCCCAGGCTACGCCTACAGCTGTCGTCGGCATATATAGGCCGTCGGCATAGATGCGGGCCCGCTGACAACTGCCATCACGGCCGGCTAACGACGTCAAATCTATGCCGACGGCCGTGACGGGTGGCCGACGGCATAGATACGGGTGACACGTCACCGATCCAGAGCGCACCGACCAGGAGCTATGCCGACGGCAGCCGTCGGCATAGCTAACACATCATCGATCCGCGTCGCTGTCCATCTACCCTGGCCGCACCTATGCCGACGGCTTTTTTTTCTTTTTTTTCTTTTTTTCCATGTAATATTATTATTATTATTATTAAACATACAGTATGTGTTAATAAGCATACATATAGATTGTGTTAATAAGCATACATATAGATTGTGTTAATAAGCATATAGTATGTGTTAATAAGCATACATATAGTTTTTTTTCTTTTTCTTCACTGTTTTCTTTAATATTATTATTTAACTAACTTACATACAGTATGTGTTAATAAGCATACATACATTATTATTCGGTTCTGTACAGAGCGGTGTGACCCCCCTCACGAACGGTGCCGCCGCCAGCCGGCAACTGGAATGGGGAACAGCCACATCGGGTCTATACGAAGGGGACTTTGCTCGAAGTGTTTATATATATCGGATGACCTACCACAACCGGATGGTGTTATGGCATGTCCGAACAGGCGGCATGCATCTCCGGGGTGTGGCCCCATCACGGACGGCGCCGCCGCCGGCACCTGGAGGGGGGGAATGGACGCGTCGGGGTCTACATGGAGTGGATGTATCTGTGGGTTTGGCCCGGATTTTGCTCCCGGGTGTCCCTATGGGCGGACCTGACACAACCGGGTGGAGAGGTCCACTGGTCAAAGCCTGTCCGTGGGAAGTCAAAGGGCTAGATCTCGTGGTCAACCGCTCCCGGGTTAGGCGGGACGGGGGCCCCCTGGGGGTAGCAATGCCACCGGAGCGTCGTACCGTGCCCTCATACATGCGGGGTGGTGTTGTGGAATGTCCAAAGAGGCGGCACGCGTCTCCGGTGCG
>NW_025230338.1:0-14981 GCF_018294505.1 Triticum aestivum | reverse complement strand
TCGCCGCCGCCCCGCCCGTGGCAAGCCCTAGCCGCCGCCTCCTCCCGCACTCGTGCGTCCTGCCCCTCGTGTGCGGCGCCTCCACCCAAACCCTAACCCTAGTTGCTCCCCACGCCGCCGTTGTCTCCTTCACCTAGCCTGCCGGATCCCCGCCGTCGTCCTCGCGTGCACATGGCAGGTGCTCCGCCTCTTCCTTCCATCCGGCCAGACCCGCGGCGCACGATCTCTCACGCTTGCTCGCAACCCTCAGTCGTGGCTTGGGTTTCGGGCTGGGCATCGCCTTCGTCGCCGGCGCGGCTCTGGTGGATTCCGACGGCACCTCTCCGTCTCCTTCCTCGCCCCCACACGCGACTGCACTTCCCGCTGGTCATGGGGCTTGCCGGCAGCAGCGCCTCCCTCCCTCCCTGCCTGCCGCCGCCCGGAGCAGCGCCACCGACGGCTCCATAGGTAGGTAGCCCCACCGCTCCTTACTCCTCCCCCTTCCTTCACCACGCCCTCCCTTGTTGCATCCTTTGTCCGTTTAATTTCTGTTTTCCTGACTCTTGTGTCGGACGAGTGGTTGTTGTGGTAGATTGGGTACGACTGTTTCTGGATGAGTAGTAGGTGCCGCGTGATTTTCCCAGTGTGTGTTCGAGTTCACATCCGATGGGATTTTGCCTGATAGGTGCCCATGGTAATGCTTGCAGGGGCAAATATTGGTAACTCGTAGTTTGACTTTTTTCAGATGAGCTAATGCACTGCATGTTAGCAGCGGTGAAAAATGTTATAGTGATGATATATATATTTAATCTGCACTGCCTTGACCTGAAATCATCAAAGCTTATAGCAGTAGCGTGCAGTTTGAGAGCAGCAGGAGCTTCGCCTTGGTTGTACTGGCCCAGATTGGTTGACACATTGGTTAATTGTCCATGTGTACAATCCTGTTGATTGTGGAGCAGTAAGGAACATCAGGGAATTTTTATGACCTGAACTTATCATGTGTGAATAAAATTAGGAATAGTACAATACACGTTCTTCAGGCCTTGTTGATCAACAAAATTATTGCCAAAAAAGTTGATACACATGCTGATCTGTAGTTTTTTTTTGTTTTTGTGGTTGTAGTTGTGGATTACTGTTAAGAATGATTACCCTGATTAGTTAGGATTTAAATGCGTTGTTCCAGATCCATATGGGTTGGTTTTGAGTTATTGTTTGGGTTAGAAAATTTTCAAACCATGCATCTTTTAGCATTTAGAGAAAACTACATGTGTTTATTCTGGGTTGTAGTTCAGAGAGCACTTCCATGTCACCGTGAATGCTGGGTGCTGCTCTGACATGCTTATTTGTCTCATTTTGCTTTCTTCTTTTTTGCTTATATGGTGATCTCCCTTTTCTTTTGTTAGCAGAAATTCCAGCTAGGGCATGGAACACAAGAAAGCTTGAGCAAATCATCATGTGCATGCTGAAAGGCTTAGTTAACAAGGGTGACAATAAGATGTGTGGACAATTAATTGCCAGGTGGCTAACTTGATGGTTTTATTGTTGTTGCATATGTGTGAAATTTCTTTCCTCACTACCCATGCTGGCAAAGAAATATTCAGTTATTCTATTTCATATTACACGTCCTGTTTCCTTTTATTCTCTATATATGCACAAATTATTTGATGACAATGACTCATGGATGGAAATAAAACACCAACGGGAATGATGTACTCTTTTTACCTAGCTTATTTTATTGATTGATATGGCAATTCATGTTGTTAATTTTACACCCTTGTGTTCTTGGCAAAAATTACATTATTTGGTTCATATGAATGAGCATTGTTGATGTTGTCTGCTTTCCTGAATGAATCGTTGATTTAGAACTACATGACAAAGTTATGTTGCCATACGTGGTGTCCTTTCCTGTTCATATAAATCTGCAATCTGGGTGTTACTCTTGTTTCCTTAACTAACTTATAGTCACTTTTGACTGACAAGTGTATCTTAATGTTGTCTTTTTTGGTAGCTGCGGGTTCAAAAGCGCAGTAATGATATTTGCTTAAAGTTACTTCAGTTACTACACTTGCTTTATCTTTTAAGGGAAATCAGTTTTGTTTACACTGAAAATAATTTGTGTGCTTATCCCATTAACTTGAGTGTGTTATTACAGGTTGCAGGAATAGCTTTATATTAGGAGCAGCTTCTCCACCACCATGCAGCGACAGAGGAGGTGTGCTTCTTCCCCAACACAACATAGCGGCAACCACGGTATCCTCTGCCCTCTCCCTCTATCTACCCTCTTCTGTTCCTTATCAAAAATTCATTTTTTTACCTTGTATAATACTTGTGATTTGGACCGATTTGTGTTTTGGGGGGCATCAATTTGGTGCTAACCCTGTCCATGTGGAGAGAAAAGGACAAGAAGGGGATAGATGATCAAGGAGAAGAAGAACTAGAAGAAGAAGGGCAAGGGAGGTGGAGCGATATGAATTTCCAAGGAGGTCCGTCCCCCTCTCCTCCTCTCTTCTCTTTCCTTGTACTACAGCAGCCCCTTTGATTTGATTTATTCAGTTGTTTTACTTGTTCTCTCCTAAGAAAAACTAGAAACCTGAAGAAAAGTGTATTGATAGCAGTTGAACTTCAAGCTTGTATATGTTTTTTATTTCTCTTTTCACTGTAAATTAGCGAAACAAAAACTGAGATCTTTCCACCATGTATGAATGATCCGTTGGACATATGAAACGACACTGAGGTTGTGCAAAAAAATTTGTGCAGGCTATAGAAAACCAATTAGTGTCGGCTGCCTTGAAGGGAGCCACAAGGAAGAGAGAGATCATTGTACATGACCTGAAGATGATAAGGCGCCACTTCCACGACGATATCAACATCGCCGTGGTCTGTCTTCAACGGCACCTGGGGCGACATCAGATCATGGTCGTGGAGCAGCAACTGCAGCAGTGACCCTGCCATGGCGGCGATATGGACGGCATCACCATAACCACATTAATGGTCCAAGCATGAGGTGAAAATACTCTCTTTATCTCTCGTTTCTATTAAATGAATAGTTACTTGACTTGATGTTGGCTAGGATCTATGTGGGGTTAGAAAATGTTTTGTTTGACTATCACCATGAATATGCAATGTCCATTATTTCTAAATTTTGTTAGTTCCACTCTAGAAGCACACCTTGCACAATAAGATAAATGATGCATGGGACGCCATAGCTTGGTTAACTCATTAATGTGCTATTTACTTTGTGTTTTAGAAACTGATTCATATAGAGAGCCTTTTTGCTCGGTCAAATGTGAGTTATGGTGGTAGCTGTAGCTGAAAGGTTAACTCATTTTTTTTCTGAAATGCATAATTAATACTTGCATTACATGGCTGAAAGGTTCTCACCTAATCTATGCTTGGTTAACTCATTAATGTGCTATTTACTTTGTGTTTTAGAAACTGATTCATATAGAGAGCCTTTTTGCTCGGTCAAATGTGAGTTATGGTGGTAGCTGTAGCTGAAAGGTTAACTCATTTTTTTCTGGAATGCGTAATTAATACTTGCATTACATGGTTGAAAGGTTCTCACCTAATCTATGCTCGCAGGTCTCCGCCGGATGACGGCCACCCCCGCCCCCCTCTCTGCGCGCGCGTCCAGGTCGTTGTTTCTTTTGGTGTTACCCTGCGTTCAAAGGGATCAAGATGGTGCCTTTCTTTGGGTCTGCATTTCGTCTACTACTTCTCCCACCCAGCAGGTAGCAACATGTGTTGAGCAATGACATAGACAACATTTTCCCTTTTTAGTAGTGATTTGATGCACCAATAAATAGATGTTTCTACTATCTCAGAAAGTTTTAGCTGATGGATATCTGCTGGAGAAATATTAGTCATTTTGTTGAGCATGGCTAGAGTCGTATTGACACATCCATGTGAGAGGGGATCGAAACTTTGCTTTATGCATGTTATTGTCCTTCAGTAAAGTTTTTTAGCTCAATGGAAGCGTTTGTCCTTGGTGATGCCAACCTTGGTGGGATATTTTTTGTCATGTAAACGCCTAATATTTGTACATGGTTATGTCCACCTTCAACGGAAGGCACATAGATCCCCATTTGTGGTTTCAGCTTTACGGGAAGTTTTTAGTCTTATAGGACTAATGCTTATAGTTTATTTTCAAGTATTTCTACTGCTCGGCTTATTTTTAAACTATAGTTTGGTTGATGAACTATTTCTATTGATAAGCTCATTTTAAAAATATAGTTTGGTTGGTGAAGTTGCCTACTATATCACTTATCGCGTAGAAAGGTTTTTGTTTCTTTCTTCATCTCAATATTAGCCATTTCAGTATATGTCCATTGTTCATTATATTTCTGAAGCGGCATTTTTTATTAGCAGTCCTAATTATGTGTCTCTGTTTATATTATATATGTAAAGGCAAGAATCAAACAATTTTATTTATGTGCCTATGTTTGTAGATTGGTAAATCATACTTCAGTTGTATTGACCTGCAATAATAGTTCTATGATTAGAGCTTATAGTTTATTGTCAACTACTTTACTGATGACACTTTTTTTATTTACATTGTGAGTTGCTGGTGTTGCTTCCTGTTGGACATAGCTCGTTCTCCAGTCTCCACCTTCGATTTGTGACACAGATTGGTTTATTGTGATGTTGCTTTGAACAAGGAATGGGTGATGCTATACCACTAGGATTGTGTCATCACCACATACATAATTAGTCCCAGGAAAAATATAAAGCATACCAAGGTATTACTAAGATTGATTGAAATGATTTCCTCTGTTTTGGGGTCTAGATAAGTTAATTATCTTCATATGTAAAGTTTACACCATCAGAGCATTATGTGCCATCATAAGCAGTGCATATAATAGCTACGATTTGCTTGATTTTAGTTCGTTTTATCCCTCTGAAGATTGAATGACCTCTCTTCAGGTGTGCTTGGTCTGCAGTGACGACCTTTGGGCCAACAACACATGGACATTTCACAGATAAACTATTGCATCAGGTATAGTGTATTGCGGACAAGCCAGACATTAGTGTCTAGGTATTGATAGTTTGAGATAGACATGCCAATATGCATCTTCATTTATACAGCAGCCCATGCGTGTGGTAATATTTGAGAACAACAACTCTCATATTTTGTTTGCCCTTTTAGGCTAAAACAACAGAGTTTGGTTTGAGGTGCTCTCACAAGATATCAGGTCTCTCCCTCTCTCCAGTTGGCTAATGGTGGTCATGTGTATGTTTTGGTAGACGAGATGTAGATTCCAGGAGCCTATCATAGTTTGTTTGCCTTTTTATGCTAGAATAGCAGAGTTTGGTGGCTAGGTTGGATTGAAATATAATTGCTTGGTAAAACTGATGTCTACAAAGAGTGCTTACTTCTTCTACAAAGAAAATGTTGTGCCACATGCTCACCCATGAGAACCATCTATTCAGCTATTATCTAATTAAGCATTGAACAATTTGATTATGATATGCACTAATGGTGGTCTTCTAACGGAATGACATTTACAGAAATTTGCTTGGCGAAGATCTGGGACACTCGGGTACATTAGACCCACGAGGTTAATTGATTATTTTCCATTTGATTATGATGCAGGGCCTAGGAGAACCATCTCTTTTTCATTATATAAATAGTAGTACAGATTATTCTATACCTTTTTATGTCATTCTATTGCTTTGGGCATTTCCTGCTTTTATGCTGTGCCGCTACTCTGTCTTAGATGGTCATTGGCCATATAATGCCACTAGATGTAGTACCTGATAGCACCTTGTATTGCTTCAGTTTTAATCAAGTAAACTGGAGCAGGTATCTGCCCTATTCAAATAGCAATTAAAATTGTTGTTTTCGTGTGCTGCAAAATATAGCTCAAAATTTTCTCTTTTTTGCCATCAAAGGACCAAGCTCATCTCAAATTAGTGAGTTGCTTTGTACAGTTCATATTTGTTGAACTGTATGCAGTTTGCAGCTGGATCTCTTTGATTTTTCATCATTTTCTAGGAATTTAGTTAAAATAATATATCAAAGTTGTCATGTTGGCGACATGGCGTGACGAGCCAAAACTGCTTGATGAATTGTTGGTGTGTGCTTACCCAGAGGAGCACGGCTTTTGCTCTCGCCACTGTTGTGCTCCTCCTCTTCCTCCTTGGCGCTCGGTAGAAAGATCTCAAGATGCTAACACACAAATAAAATTGTGCATCCTATGATTTTGTGAGCATGCGGCTGAGCCATGGATGACCAGTGAGCATGTATAATTGTAACAAGTTAATTGCCCGTAGTTTGCCACTGGCATAACCATAAAAACATGGTGGGTATTTTATTTCCTATGCTCACTATGGCAAATGTTCAGGCTGACAAATGAATGGCAAGTTCTTTATGCCTACAGAACTATTACATTATATTTTGGCTATGATGAGCCACACCATTGGCTCTCATTGTGTACTTATATATGTAGGCTGCTATGTGACTATTGGCAGTAGCCTTTCTTTATAAATGCCTTAGTTTCAATGTTTTGTACTATTCGGCTGCCCTCTAATGTACTACCCAGTCTTCAATCCCTTTCTATATAAAGGACTTGCTTCAATCATTATGAATGGTCTTTCGACTCGTGGAATGTGTTGATTTTTATATAATGACTTTCCTAATCTATCAAAATGCATTGCATTTGTTTTATTCCTTTGTGACAAACTTGATCTCTTCATAAGATGAAATATTAGATGAATTGATTTGGGCGGCGAACCGTGTGCTAAGGTACTGTTTTTGATCTCGCGCCTGAACCAGGCAACGCGACGGAGGCCATGCACTCAAGTGGGAGGCGGAGCTCGCCTCCCCCAATGACGACGGCTTCGACCTCAAGTGGAAGTGGGAGGCCAAGTCCAAGCCATGCGCTGCCGGCAAGGTCGAAACCAAGTGGGGCGCCGAGGAAGCCAACAAGGATGACAATAATCCGGCAAGAAAGTGCGTCCAGATCAAGGAGATCTCCACCGGCTGCGACGTCCAAATAGAGGTACTCGACAGAAATTTGAAATTGTTGTGATGAAATATGGGATTTCCAGTGCTCCAGTAGCTAAATGATGAAATGTGGGAGTAGATTCAAGAGAAAGATTGCAGTAACTTACTCCAGTAGCTTAGATGGAACTTCGCTGTTTTGGAATTTCCAGTAGCTTAAGTATTGCAGTAGATTTCCAATAAAATCTTGCCCGAGTGATGTTTGCTTGGTTCCTATGAATCTTAATCTTGAATGTGTGTCTCTGAATCTTAATCTGATGGGTGCTACTATGAATAAGGTTAGTTGTTGTTGATTACTGCATCAGTGTATTCTTGTTTTCGGGTTGAAAAGATGTTGGTTCAGTTGCCTGCACATGTGAATATTTCTTCCTTTTTTATATCCTGTTTGAATGCCTACGTTAAACATGAATTTCTACTAATTTGAGCATTACCTACTTGACCAAAACGTTCGGACAGGCACCCTCGCGCCAAGGCGCGTTGCCGATCTAGTCGACTATTAAGCGGCCTTCTTTGGGTGCCGTCGTTATTTATTTTGTGTGAATTTTCTGCGTGAAAATTGCACTTGGCTCGAGGTCCGTCGTCACTGACGGGCTGCGTGCTGGTTACATCTACTACGGCAGGAAGTTCCTCGTGTGTTGAGGGATTGTCCGTTGGTCGTCGTGGCCCCTGCTTCAGGTTACACGTACTGCTCGTGTAATTGGGAGTATTTTTTATTGGTGGATTTTGGAGGTTATTGCATCGTAAAAGATCGGGCCATATCAGCGGCACAACCGAGGTCCTGCCCTCATCAGTTGGTATCAGATTACTGGGTTTATTAAGGTGCAAATTTTTCCCTCTAATTTATTGGTATATATTATTCAACTGCGATGAGAACAGAGCACTACTTTGATAGTGAGATGTCACAATGTGAGAAGGATCCGTCTCGTGCCCTTTCTTGGTTTCAGATCTACACTAAGGTGAAGGTAGGAAAAATTTCTTGCTCCATGATGATAGATCGTTCTTCTAAAATAAATTTGGCGAGTCAAACTTTGGTCGATGCATTGAAGCTAGTGGTGACAGAGCATCCAGATCCATATAAGCTCGCATGGCACGGAAAATATGTGATAATAAAACATCAAGTTGAGGTGCCTCTTGGATTTTGTGGATTTAGTGATTCGATTTTATGTGATGTTCTTCCATCTCTACTCCTAACTAGCACAAATGCCCGTGCGTTGCAACAGGAAAAAAATGAAAAAACCTACCCCTACAAAAAAGCTATGTACATTTACGAAGCCTTCCAACTAAACTAAACATCACCCCACTTGATTTTCAGGGGTGGGCCCCTCACTTCCCTAAACACCAATACCGATACTCCATGTTGGCTATTACGTAAGCTACGTAGAAATTGTTACGTAAGTCTAGCATTGCTGGAAAAAAATAGAATACTACGACACGACGGGCATATTCACGACAATATAGACATGGGTATCTCATCCATGACATAATCATCACATAAGCACCGGGATGTACATCTCCACTATCTGATGAGATCAGACATCACTGGCACGCCCTTACCTTAATAAGCATAGCTCAAGAACCCTCTCCGCCGGTCCATGCCCTCAATTTCAACACGCCTTTTATCCCCCAACGATGCCTTACGGATGTTAAATAACAATTATGATAAAATTATTTAGAGACCTGTATTTACAACCAATCTCACATCAAAATGATATAGGAAGATGTAAAAAAACATCCTTTGGAAAATATTGCCTAGATTATTATGCTGTTTAGAATTATTATTAAAAAGTTTATAAAGTTAGTAAAGTTGAATTAGCAAGTTGGATGGAAATTGTACACTGTAATTTGATTTTCAATAGTCCAACTTAGACGGCTCCATCAAATATATATACAGTGTCCAAACAAATTATACACTGTAATTTGAAGTATAGATTAGACTGATGCATCAAATATGATGTACATCTAAAGTCTGAATTGTTCTCCTTTTAAGACATATATGAACATTCAATAGACATTTTAGTTCCATAGCCCAAGACAAATTATCAATCATGAACCCTAAGAAACTGGATCAAGGAGTCAATATTAACGTCAAAATCGAAAGATGTAACATTACGGTACATACGTGTAGCTCTGGGGCCATGTTATAGTACATACGTGTAGCTCTGGGCTTTGTTGGCTGCTGGATGGCTTCATGTGATGCTCACTATAGCATCACATGAAGCCACTCAGCAGCCAACAAACCAAATTGATCTATCGGAAGTAGATCCCAGACAAATCAGCATCACCTGTAAATCAAGCCGGGGGTTTCTTCCACAGAGTGTATAAGTCACAACACCGAAATAGCACACACTCCACAATGTTAGTACCAGAATCCCGTGCATCCATATTTTGCGGAGGCGGCGAGGTGCTTGTCCACGGCTAGTCGTCGATGGCATCCAGTGCGTGACTGCGTCCACGGCAAGTCGTTTCGACGACCATGACAGCAACATCCTTTTCTCATTCCCCGACTTCTCTCGGGCACCATCATCGGTGGACGGTGAGAAGGACCAACACTTCATGGCCTAGCTGCAGAACTTGAGGTCATGGCCGAAAGCGCTTGACGGGAACCGGTTGAGCACGGATATTATAGACCTGGGAACACAAAATCCATATCTTAGTTCATATAGCATGTAAAATATCTTTGCTTGGTTGTAGCTTTGACCAAATCACCAGAAGAATGGGCACCAGATTGCAGCGTGAGTGCAGATTAGAATTTATTTTAAGTGCCATTATGTTGGCCTTCGAAGGTGTTTTGATAGGATTTCAGTTTGAGAATTCTACAAAAATATACTATCTTAAATCCCATTGTTATCCCTAAAAAAAATCTCAGTGTAATGAAAATCTATATAAGAAAAGCTATGCATCCAGGAACATGCAGCGTCCCTTCTGAATAATTATTAGATCACTAAACTGTTAACAGAAGGATGTAAGTGCACATAGAGAAGGACATGATCAATAATGGAAAAAGCAAATGTGCACATAGAAAATAACCTTATATAGTTAGACTATACACTAAGAGAATCTGGGAGGAGTCCGTTAAGAGAGACCTGAAGGATTGGAGTATCGACAAAGGGCTAGCTATGGACAGGGGTGCGTGGAAGCTTGCTATCCATGTGCCAGAGCCATGAGTTGGTTGCGAGATCTTATGGGTTTCAGCTCTAGCCTACCCCAACTTGTTTGGGACTAAAGGCTTTGTTGTTGTTGTTGTTACAAAAACTGAACTCTACAGCCTCTAGTGCAGGCTACAAAAACTTAAAATCTCTATGTTCTCTTCGTGAAAATGCCCGTGTGTTGTAGTAGTCCGTGAAGGAAAAGAATATGTCCTGCATTTTGTCAGCTTCCTGCAGAAATACGAGCAAGAGATAGGCAATGCGATGGAAAAGATGAGTTCAGAGAAGGAAAAGGAACAACTGACCCCGTCGTTTACCACGCAAATACATGTTTCACTGCCACCCATACAGTGGACTCCACCAGAACATGGCACGACCTAGTTGAACAATGACACAAGTTTTTAGCAGATCAGTGCCCGGGATGGGCGGGAGCAGTAGCCAGGGATTACAGAGGCTAAGTGTATTTGTCGACATACTGTGAGTTACCTGTTTCCGACAGTGTGGAGGAAGGTGAAGCCATGGTGCTTGAGATGGATTGCAAAACACTGATTGAATATCTAAACTCTCATGTGCTAAACTCGGATGTGCCCACTCTTGCTCCCTTCTACAGGGTGACCCAAGATATAAAGGCGGCCCTGTCTTGCTTTCCTTTGTTCAAAGTTATATTTACAGGAAGGAGGAGTCTTGTTAGCTTAAGCATAAAACTTGGGAAAGATATGAAGGATTATGTCATTCAAATAGCAGGTGAGGGAAACACATCAATGATATATAGGCAGCATAAACATATAGATGAACTATAGCTCTATATAGAAACCATTGCTTTCCGACATACAAAATGGTAGGTACAAAATGAGATGAGCAAGGAAGCTTGGTACAAATACACAAATGCAGTTTCTAAACTTACTGTAATAATGAACATATAGATTAATAATTAAGTAGGAGGACAGTTGTGTAGTTCTTTTCTGTTTTGAAGGCTAATGCTCATTTCTAGAGGAAAATAATATCAGATTTCTAACTGAACTATAATCCCATGTAGGTATGGTTGTAGAACAAAGAACATATTACACATCGACGTAATCCCTTCCTCCTCACAGAACTAAACAAAAGAACACACAGGAGTAAAATTATAATAACTGAATAAAAGAACACACAAGACTGATTTAAATTATGAATTGGACATAAACTTTTTCATGGTTGCCTAGTAAATGAAAATAGCATCTTATCATATATTGGGCCTTCAACAGAATCAAATACATGGTCAGAGTGTTCCTGAGATTGATGGTTTTTGAACTCTATTCCTTGACAACATGGCCCTGTCAAAGTGTTCCTGAGATTGATGGTTTTTGAACTCTATTCCTTGACAACATGGCCCTTGCTTGCTTACTGATGGATCGGATAGACAACCAAATCCTAAGTTTTTTTACTTTCACTTTGCAATTTAATATATGTAGCAGGCCACTATGGTACTAAAATTTTCATTAAAGTAGCTACAAAAGGCCCCTAGTCAACATATTAACATCATGAGAAATGTTTCTGAATGCCTGAAACATTACAGTGTGGCAAACAATTCTGAATTGTAGTTGCCTGAAACTGACATGTTTCTGTGAACATCTCAAACCTGGTGGACTTGATGCCTAAGATATTTTTGACACGAATTGGTTCATTTTATTTTATAAACTCAGGTTCAAAACTATCGCTTCTTAACAACATTTTCTGTACTTGTTCACTGCCAAATTATTCAGTATATTGTCAACTGAAAATAGGCTAAACATCTGCGATTGCTGCCTGTAGTCAGTTTCCTTAAGAAAGAAGAAAATATATGGAATTTTGGTCTATTGAGCTTTCTTCTTAATGAAAAAGAGGCATCTTTGAGAAAAAAATAGCAATAGCATTCATCATCTAGTAGCGATGAATGACACGGGTGCCTTTAATATTCTTACTTGCGGAATTTCTATGATGATTTCAGTAAAGTTTAAGATTTTAGAAAGTACGAATGACATAAAACATTAAATATTTAATGTTTATGACTTTTTTGTTTGATGAAACCAGTAGAAAATATATTCTATATAAGTGGGAACAGGTCCAGAACAAGGCTCGTAAGAAAATATTTCCTGTTTCTTTCCTGTGCCTATATAAGTGCGGAAGTATGCAATTATAACTATTACCGAATGGCAAAAATCTGGCACAAGAATACCACATTATTGAGGGTTCAGGTTTAAGCATATGAGATAGATCATCCAAATTTGTGAACAAATACTTCTGGTGAGCTTAGAATCAATTAAGCTATTGAAATTGATAACACAGTGTCAAGATTTTAACAGAGAAAGCATCATTGTACTGGTAATGAAGGGGGAAATGCATCAAAGAGAACACCTACAGAAGGATTAATGGAACCTGACTACTGGTCCCTTCTTTTGTTTTTCATGATTGCAGAAGCGTAATTGCTTGAGCTATCTAGAAAAAAAACTAAAACTACTTACGAATCCCCTACACCTCTATCAAGATAAATCATATTGTAGGTGTTGGCATCTATGATCATTCCCCTAGTCATATTCTGCAACTCCAATCACACATATAAGATAAGCTTTCTGTTCACATACTAACAGAAGTGTAGCTTCTATGAATCTACTTCAAGCACTACAGACTTGAATCAGCTTCTAGACTTGAATCAACTTTCAGAACTGAATAACGCGCACAAAATCAAGAGAGTGATCTAATCTCTCTTATATTTCTTTACGAAGGGAGTAGTAGTTGATGACAAATGCAAAATACTTGATCAAGACTGTTGCAACTCCTGTACCAATTTTTTGTGAACCTCTTCAAGCTGTTGTAATATGAAGATTTACTATATATATTTTCACAGCCAACCAATTATGTATACCTTAAGCCAATTAACTAAAGAGATTTAGAGTGAAACCATATAACATTGTTCTGAACCACTAATGCAAACCTTCAGCCAATTAAGTACAGAGATTTAGAGTGGAACCATATAGCACTGGTATTTGTCACACAACAACTGTTCTTCCTAGATAAAATTTAGCTAGCTTTATCACCTTTGATTGCTACTTCCAAAATAGTCAATTAAATTACCTCTCTACCATCACCATGATATTAGTTTTACTTTTCTTATATTTTTCTAAAATGCAGTAGCTGTCAAATTTAGCTAGAATTATCACATTTGATCGCTACTTCCAATTATTGTTTTTCCTGAGGAACATCCTGTAATGAGGACAGGAGGGTGTTTTAGGCATTGACTTGTTCAGAGCTTAACTAGTAGTTGATGACAGATGCAAATTGATTACACTGTAGTATGTACCTCAGTCCTCAGGTAGACGAAGTTCCGGCGGACAGTGGAGTACGTGCAAACGGATTTCCGGTGAAGTCCACGGTGTGTAAAGCGATGTCGGAAACTTGCGACATGACGATGATCCGAATAACTGCAGATTATTGCAGAGTTAGAACACACAAAATTATTTAACCTTACAATTAGAATACAAAGGGTTCAGTGATGTCTTTTTTCCTTGATGACAGATGCAAATCATCTGGATATGAATTGGGTAGTATTTATTATTAGGTTTAAATACATTGATTGATAGGACTGTAGCAATAACAAAAACCTTCAGTAGCAAGATACATCTCTGTTCTCTATCTAAATGTGCATCAATCAGTAGCAGCATACATCATAGGAGAAGCACCATACATCTATGTAAATGTGAAGCAACCAACACTTCTGTCTATGCCTTCTCTATCAGTCTGCTCTCTCTCTCTTCTTCTTCTTCACCTATCTCATTTTTATCCACAAGAGCATATCAGTAGTCGTTGGACCCTGTCTCCCATCTCTGCTCTCTCTCTCCCTCTCTCTAGCAGTAGCGGCCAGTAGCAGTTCCATCAATCCATCTATCTAAATGTGCAACAATAATCGTCTCTCTCTCTGCTCTCTCAGTCTCTCATCTCCCTGCTCTCTCTCATCCTCAACTATCTCACCAGCAACAGCGTCTAGCATGCCCTCTGCTCTCTCCCTAGAGCAAGAACTCCTCACAAACTAGGTTCAACCAAGGCTGCAGCACCACCCCTGTATCCACCGCAGAAGTGACCTATCCCCTATGCAGCACCAAGAGAAGGGGGGCTGATCGAGATCAATCACACACAGAGAGATGAGGGGTAGGAGATCTGACAGGGAGGCGAGTAGGGTGACGGGCAACACCGATACGCGCTTCTGCTCAAATTCTAGGAGGAAGATGGAGGCGGGGGAGGCCAAGAAGGAAGGAGGGACGAACCTGGGGCCGCCGGAGACTCGCCGGCGAAGCCCTGGCTGAAACTCTAGCCACAGGAGTGGGGTTGCAACCGGGTGGTAGAGGACGGGGGCGGAGAATCCGGCCAGAGGGGAGGGAGGCCCGGACCATGGGGAGCTCGGGGACGTGTTGCGCGTCGCCGGAGGTCTCCGTAAGCGGCCGGCGTGGGTGGTGGCGGCGACGATGACTCCATGGGCGAGAGGGAGAGTAGGCGAGCCCGTGCTCCTTTTGTGGTCTTTTTTCTCTTCACAAATCTGCTCGGACCGCGGGTTGAATACATCAAACGACACGGTGTTTCCTGCAAAAATGAAACATTTTATATATATAGCAAAAGAGCCCGTGCGTTGCAACGGGGGAGAAAACATAACACACACTCTTAACCCAACAACCATCACCAAAACCACAATAGGTTCATCTCCTTTATTTTTACGAGGCATCATATTTGTGCTGCCGCTTATCCTCCTTCTCACCCACGCCGGCGATGGCCTCAGTGTTCACACAAAATAAAAAAAATGTGCTTGAATATGTTTAATCCTAAGGTGTCTCTCTCTCCCTCTCTCC
>NW_025230337.1:13686-14984 GCF_018294505.1 Triticum aestivum | reverse complement strand
CCTTCACCTTCACCTGGACTACGGTATGACAATTGTTGATTTGGTGGTGCATTATGAGAACTGTATAGTTCGCCTGCGTGAGAACGAGGCGTACGATGACTGCGAGGCATTCCAGAAGGAACCACCGTCTGTTACTGAATATAAAGTCCTTGAGGAGCATGCCGCCAAAGTATTCACACCTGCTAATTTCTACATCTTGCAAGATGATTTGCATAAGATGGGTCAGCTGGAGATATTTGAGACGCTCGTGGGAATTGGGCGTGAGACATTCATTGTGACATGGAAGGATAACCACAAGTTTAGGTATAATGTTGTTTATGAACCAGGTAACTCAGAAGAAACTATTACATGCAGTTGTCTTAGGATGGTTCGGAAAGGGCTGCCATGCAAACACATTCTGTTTGTTCTCCATCATCTGAATTTAACTGAAATACCAAAGTGTTGTGTCCTTCATCGGTTGTCCAAACATGCAAGAGATGGGTTGCCTGTGCAGAGGAAGAGTGATATGTTTGGATGGGGTTGGTCAAGGCCATTGGAGAGAGAACGGTATAGTGCAATATCCATTAAAACCGCACAAGCTGCTCATGTTGCAGCAAATGATCCCTTCTTGTTCGATGAGTTGATGAAGTGTCTAGACAACATAATAGCACAGAAAAAGATTTCAGAGGAGGAACTTATAGGAAGTAGAAGGTATGCTATGCTGAAGAAGGAGGCAAGTCAAGTGCAACAAGTTGAGCCTGGTATTGGTGATCCTCAGAAAGTTTCGACGAAGGGTGCACCTAAGAAGGGGCGGTCAAAGGGGGGCCCCGGTGTTACAAAGAATGGTAGGCCAAAAGATTTTACAGAGAAGAAAAGTGGTCCTTTGTGCAGTTTGTGTAGTCAAGCAGGTCATAATAAGGCTACATGTCATTTGAACGAGAAGTAAGATGTTATCTTCTTATTGTTGTTATGTTCCTACTTTGATTTTAGCAACTATATTTGCTCACCAATTCTTTATGTTTTGTTCAGGAACTGGGCGTAGGTACAGATGCAGGTTGGTTTGTACGGAGAATAAAAGTGGTCGCACGAACCTTTGTCGTTTTTTATTCGTACGTGTCCGCAAGAAAACTTGATAAGTTATTTGTTTGTGTTTTGATAAAAGATATATGTAATAAATTTGGAGATGACATTGCATATGTTATACTACCTGGGCATGATGATGATTTTGTTTGCTGTTTGCTACGTGGGCATATATGTTGTACTGATGATGATTTTGTTTGATGTTGTTTCTGGCCGCTACTTTCTGCCAAAATAATTGA
>NW_025230337.1:11875-13676 GCF_018294505.1 Triticum aestivum | reverse complement strand
TTGACATATATATTTTGAAATGAATGTTGTAGGAGGAGTCAGATGGTCCGAGCGTTGATCACGATGAGGGAGAGATCGATATTGAGGAGGCTCAAAGGCAGCAGAAGATGCTTGAGACACATTGGAAGGTCATGGCTATGACCTTTCGGTCGCAAGGGGATGCATACATATTCTACAACAATCACGCCAGAGAACACGGGTTTAGCATAAGGAAACAGAAGGTGAAACGAGGTGCTTCGGGAATGATCCGGTACCGGCGGTTTCTTTGCTCCAGGGCTGGGAGAAGGCAGAGCAAGTTCATAACCATGGAGGGCCGCAAGCGCAGGCTTAGACCGGAGACTCGTTGTGACTGCGGTGCACATATGGTGGTGAAGCTGGACAGAGAACGTGGCGTTTGGTTCGTCGCATCATTCGTGGATGATCACAACCACGCGATGGCTCGGCCCGACGAGGTTTGTTTTTTATGGTCACACAGACGAATTGGAGATGGGCAGAGGGCCGAGATATTGGCCATGGAAGCGGCCGGGATAAGAAAGCATAGTATAATGGACAACTTCATCAGCAGATACGGTTCGTACGATAAGTGCGGGCTTATCAGGAGGGACATTTACAATCTTTGTTGCAGAGAAAAAATGAGGCTCATTGCAAAGGGTGATGCAGAGACGGCAGTTGGCATTATGAGGAGTAGGAAGGAGAAGGACCCTGAGTTTTTTTTTTGAGTATGTGCATGACAAGGAAGGGCGACTGAAGAGTATGTTCTGGTGCGATGCACAGTCGCGGAGGGACTATCAGGACTACGGAGATGTGGTCGTGTTTGATAGCACGTATAAGATGAACAGATACGGTATGCCGTTCGTCCCCTTTGTAGGAGTTAACAACCACCGTTGCACCACAGTGTTTGGTTGTGCCATCATTGCTGACGAGACGGAAGGGACATACGTGTGGCTGTTGCAGACATTTATGAAGGCAAACTGTCAGGTGAAGCCAAAGTCAATAATCACAGACGGTGACGCTGCAATGATCCGGGCTATTCGGACCGTCCTTTCAGATGTTTTCCATCGTCTTTGTTCGTGGCATATCGAGAAAAATATGCAGAGGCACCTGCATTACAAGTCACTGGATGAGTTCAGATCGCTCCTGTACTATGCCACCTCTCAAGCGAACTTTGAGCAGAGATGGAAAGCTTTCTATGATAAGTGGAAGACGGATAGAACTGAAGAGTGGCTTGACAGGATGTACAGGAAGAGGAGACTGTGGGCAGCTTCATATCTTTCCGATGGTTTTTTTCTTGGTATGTGAAGTAACCAGAGGAGTGAAAGCCTCAACTCCTGCCTTCACCTTCACCTGGACTACGGTATGACAATTGTTGATTTGGTGGTGCATTATGAGAACTGTATAGTTCGCCTGCGTGAGAACGAGGCGTACGATGACTGCGAGGCATTCCAGAAGGAACCACCGTCTGTTACTGAATATAAAGTCCTTGAGGAGCATGCCGCCAAAGTATTCACACCTGCTAATTTCTACATCTTGCAAGATGATTTGCATAAGATGGGTCAGCTGGAGATATTTGAGACGCTCGTGGGAATTGGGCGTGAGACATTCATTGTGACATGGAAGGATAACCACAAGTTTAGGTATAATGTTGTTTATGAACCAGGTAACTCAGAAGAAACTATTACATGCAGTTGTCTTAGGATGGTTCGGAAAGGGCTGCCATGCAAACACATTCTGTTTGTTCTCCATCATCTGAATTTAACTGAAATACCAAAGTGTTGTGTCCTTCATCGGTTGTCCAAACATG
>NW_025230337.1:6343-10389 GCF_018294505.1 Triticum aestivum | reverse complement strand
GCCCCCCCTTTCGAACTCCTCTCGTATTATCCCCGTGCGCCCCGTTGGACCCCGCTGCTGGGCCCGCTAGTGCGCTCGATCGGCCGCCCGAGTCGCCTCTGGGCTTGATTTGGGTAGCTTCCGTAAGCTACTATGGGCCCAGCAGCGGTGGTCGGGCATTTTTTTTAAAAAAAACTTCACTTTATTTTGGCAGAAAATAGCGGCTGCAAACAACAACCCGCACTGACCACATCACATTTATATAGTTGCGACAAATGGCAAACAGTGCATAATACAAAGTGCGTACATAACATGTTCAAAAATCATCACCCACGATGCTGCAAGTAAGAGTGATATTGTAGCAGACCACATCACATTTATTTAGTTGCGAAACATGCTAAACCATGCCGCAGATAAGAGTAATATTGTAGCAAATACCAAGCACTGCAAATATATAGATGTCTTAATATGTAAATTGTATCAAGATACCGACAACGGCACATTTATTTAGTGGAGATAATAGCCAACACCCCATCCTCCTACTCATTTGGTCTCCATGATCTTGAGGATCTTCTCTTTCACTACTTCCTTCGTGTTGCACTCTAAAAAAAGTATTTCAGCTAGAATGCGTCCCCTTGAAGCATTAACCTCATCTTGATCGAACTCAAATGCCCAACCATCTCCGTCCCAGTGTTGAACGCATTTCACCACGAAAAGACCACAAGAGACTCTGCAAGAAACCACAAGTCAGTTATTGATGGATCATACAAGTACATACTAATTCAACATTTGCAACATACCCGTCTTTTTGTGACGGCATATTGTACTCCCTTATTGGCCAGGAAGATACATCATGATGATCCGTTTCAATAAGAGCATTCACCTCCTTTGTATCAATAGCTATCTCTGCCCTCTGAAATAAAATTGACAAATCCATATGAAGTACTTTTCGAAGAAATATATATTGTTTTATGTAACGTTGTAAGCTTACCAGCTTAGCAATCTTTGCAAGAACTCTTTTGCTGCATTTACCAGTAGAGTTTAATACTTGAAACTCTTTTTTCTTGTTGTGCATAAGAACTGTTATCCAATGATTTTCTTCCACATGAAAAGGAAAGTATGCCTACAACAAAGTTTATTCATGTTGGTGTACACACAGATATACTACGAATGATCATACTAAACTGAAGTACCTTATCTTTGATGAAATACTCTTCAGTAACTCTAGACACCATTTTAGTTTGGTTTGTGAAATGATCCATAAAATGACTCTTAGAGTTGACAACCTTTCCATCAGTACGAAGAATAAGCCAGTGGGACACCCAAGATGATAATATGTGACGGTCAGCACGAGGATTATGGGTCTGCATATGGTTGCAATAACAATTGATGACCTACAAAATAACATAACAACAATACGCCTATTAGATAATTTATATGCAAATGACATGTCCAACTTAATAACTTATTGCTAATACTTACACCGCCATGCAACCATTTTTTCGAAATGATGGCTTCAAGCATATGAGGTGTACATGTTTCCCCACCAATTCCCGTCATGTGCACGACAGTTTTCCTGCTAAACTTCTCCGAGTCTGCCAGTGTCCGGATATAAATCTTTGCGGCCTCTATGTGATCCTCATTAATGTAATCAGTATTAATCATAGCAGCTCTTATACCAAACAGACCTAAAATAGTAAGAAACAATGAGTTAATAAAGTGTGCATGCAAGGACATAAGTATGTTGCTTCAATAATCTACTTAGCACTTACTTTTCTTTGCACGTTTACGTCCACCGTTCTGCTGGTAAGGTGAAAGGCAATATTTTGACTGTTTCCTCTTGCGTTTCCCATCATTCTCCTTCCCATCATTCTCCTTCCCATCATTCTCCTTCTCATCAGTCTCCTTCCCATCACTCTTCTGAGTGCCACTTTCTATCGCATTTTTAATACGGGTGGTCAGACTATCCATACTAAACTCCTCAGATTTATCGGTGCTAGACCCGTCTGACAGTTCATTCATATTCTTGGGGGTTGAAGTAAAAGGTGGAAATTCATTCGTGGCTACCGTCTCAAGAGATGGGTCGGGTGAATTACCGTTGTCATAAATAACGAAGGGGTCGCCTTCATCTCCTGTACCAGGTGTGTTGTGATGCACACCTTTATCACGCGCCAATTTCTTCCCGTTCCCGGTGGTGAAGGATGCATCCACCCTGTTGTCCATGTCTTCTTTTGCGGGAGTTGATTTTACATCTGTCCAATATTTTGATTTATATTTTGATGGACCATACTTCCCCATCCACGCTTCACTATGCTCCACAAACTCAATGTCATCACGAAACCCCCTGAAGGCAAGACCTTCCTTCTCTAGCTTCTGCACTACAATCTGCAATGACACATCGAAATTATTTATTACATGCATAAATTATCAATAATCCCATGCAAACTGAAATACACATCAGTATTTACCTCAGCACATTTTTCAGGGAGCAGTCTAATTTCTTTTTGCATATCTTTGATGCATTTCATCACTTGATCTAATGTAGTATCCCTGCTGGAAGAAGCCTCGTCTCTATTATCTTTCATTCTTTGGGCACGATCTGTTCCATCTTCTTGCTCTAATTCTTCCTCTGCCTTTCTTCCTTGCTGAGCAATTAATGTCTATCTGTACTTCTCACTTATCACGTCATCAATCTGTTACATATTAAATCAATATAAATTTCTCAACACATAAATAGCAACATAATTGCATGCAGTTGGAACCATTAAAACTTACCGTCCCATTACCACGGCCGTATGCCGTGTCGTACGCGTCACGCTTCATAGCCTCATCTTCTGACCAATTGACCATCAACGGATACTCATGAGCTAGTGGATCAAATGCCTCTTCATCCAGTGGCTGCACTTTCTCCCAAAACATGTACTGCACAAACATGAAGTATATCAGCAAATTCTTTTCACAAACTTTAGTTTCAAATAAACAAATATAACATAAGGTTTACCTGTATGAGGGCAAGGTTTCCGATCGGCCAAGTAAAATTTTCAAGATCTGACAAGGTCTTTGTGATGCCTTCCACGCAAACGCGTAAAGTAAATGCGTTCCAATTATATGATTTGATGGCCTCCACATCGTGCACTAACTTGTAGTAAGCATTAGGAACTTCTCTGGTGGACTGCGGTGCAAGAACCGTGCCCAGAAGAACCAGAACAATTCTACGGAGGAAATCATCATCGTACGTGCCACTGGCAACGATGTTGTCAATCAGATCGTCTATCATCATTTGCCCCATTTTCGAATCTACAAAACGACTAGGCACCTTCACCTTCGCCTTTAACCCCCCTTTACCTAGGGCTTTAATGGCATCTTTGCCCTTGTTCTGTAGCCCAAAAATGTCATACACATCTTCGGTGCGCAATGAAATTGCATCGTTTTTTGATGGCATGATGAACCTTTTTCTGTCCATTGCATACGATTTAATAATAAACTTGAGCAAACATTTTCGCATCAGCACACTAGGAATCATCAACATTTTTTCAAGACTAGTGCTCGCAAACCGCGTTTTCTGCCTAGAGTTTAGTTTGCTGACCAAGAGACACCACTTCTCAACCGAACAAAAAATCTCTCCGTACTCCTCCATCGCTAGGAATAGGAGCAAAAATAATGTTAGCTACTATGTATGCGTACATGATAAACATGATGAATGGATAGTACCTCGTGCCATGAGATCGGTGCCGACCCTTGGGGACGATGGCGCGCTGGCGTTGCTAACTACAAACAAAATTCATACATATATAAGCTATCATGCATGCATAATTATTTTCTAAGTACTCTAAAAATATTAGGCCTACTCTAAAAATATTTTCTAATTACTCTAGGAAGTTGGCGTCGGCGTCAGAACGCGTCTACGGCGGCGACGGGGGGCAGGTTTCGGGAGTTACCTCGAAGGTGGCGTCGAGGTCGTAGGGGGCGTCGGGCGTCGGCGTGAAGGTGGCGTCAGGGGCGTCGGCGTGAGGTCGCGTCGGCGGCAGATGGCGTCGGTGGCGTAGGGGGCGTCGGCGTCGAGGGCG
>NW_025230337.1:3856-4816 GCF_018294505.1 Triticum aestivum | reverse complement strand
GGGGCGTAGGGGGCGTCGGCGTGAAGGCGCGTCGGTGGCAGATGGCGTCGGGGCCGTCGGCGTCGGGGGCGTCGGTGGCGGCGTCAGCCGCAGATGGCGTCGGGGGCGGCGGGCGCAGGCAGCTAGGGTTAGGCGGCGACTAGTGGCGATCGTGGAGGCGGCGTGGACTCGCGATCGTGGACGCGGCGTGGCTTTGACCCCCGATCGAGGCGAGGTCCACTAGGGCTTTGACCTCCTCGGATCGGCTGGAGTCGGCTATAGCCGGGACACCTTCGAGGGCCCGCGTCTCCTGTGTCTCTACTGCCGTCCGCAATGATTAGGCCGGGCCCCAGACGACACGGCGATTCGCGTCGGCGTGCTGCACTTCAAATTTAGTCCCACCTCGGCCGTCGAAGGATGTCCCGACCAGTTTATATAGCCGTCCCCGGTAGTCCATGCATGGTCATATATTATATTATGATATGGCTCTACATAACTGCCAGGTAGTACACTGTCTCGCAGTGAACTGCCGCGCAGTTAGGTAAAGTCACATCACAATATTAAATATGATTTATTTTATTTTTTTAAATACAAACAGAAAACAATTTTTTTTAAAATATGGTTCCCAAATAATTTATTTTTTGTACTCCGTCAAACCTCGCGACACTTTTTCCACAAGTTGCCATCACCATTCACAGCACCCACGCCAACTCGTGTATTTTTCCGACGCTCCACGCATTTTCTAGGGTTTTCCAGGTCCAAAATCGCAAAAACACTGCCCGGACGTGACGCAACGTCCGTTTTGTGTCCGCTTTCGTTCCAACCTTGCGTGGGGGCCTACGTTGGCCGTGCCCACACGTACGCACACTTTGGTGCAGTTGCATGCATGCGATCACGTAGCCCCAGTGCAACCAGCTACTTGTCGGTCTGCCGGGGAGGGGGTTCCCAACTCCGGTTTTTTTCTACTCCGTCAAACCTCGC
>NW_025230337.1:0-857 GCF_018294505.1 Triticum aestivum | reverse complement strand
GTGTATTTTTCCAACGCTCCACGCATTTTCTAGGGTTTTCCAGGTCCAAAATCGCAAAAACACTGCCCGGACGTGATGCAACGTCCGTTTTGTGTCCGTTTTCGTTCCAACCTTGCGTGGGGGCCTACGTTGGCCGTGCCCATACGTACGCACACTTTGGTGCAGTTGCATGCATGTGATCACGTAGCCCCAGTGCAACCAGCTACTTGTCGGTCTGCCGGGGAGGGGGTTCCCAACTACGGTTTTTTTTCTACTCCGTCAAACCTCGCGACACTTTTTCCACAAGTTGCCATTACCATCCACAGCACCCACGCCAACTCGCGTATTTTTTCGACGCTCCACGCATTTTCTGGGGTTTTTAAGGAAAAAGTACCCTACACCGATGTTCGAACGTGACGCGACGTGTCTTTCCTTTCTGTTTTTGTCCATATCGTGCGTGCAGGACGTACTCTCATACTAAGCGTTTTTAGCAAGTATTTATGTACAAACGCATCATCAAATCAAAACTCTCGAATGAAATGGACAAAATTAATTTCACTCAAATTTCATTCAACATAGATAAAATATTTTACATACTCGGGCTAACTCAACGATTAAAAGTTCACCACATAAAGTCTACTACTTAGGCTTACAACGACATAACCAAATTAAATAAAAAACACAAAAAAACTACTCGTCGTCGCTATTGACGAGGTCAATGACGGCCGGGCCGTCGCCGCCGTCATCGTCGCTGCTGGACCGGTTCGCGAGGTCGTCCCAGTCTATCGGATCGTCGTCGGAATCCTCCTCCTCCGCCGCCGCCGGCGCTTGCTGCCACTCCTGCTGCCACTCCGGCGGCACCTGCTGCCACTCCGGCG
>NW_025230336.1:0-14988 GCF_018294505.1 Triticum aestivum | reverse complement strand
CCATAAAGACTCCATATACCAGCTTTTGCCAATGTGGATATCGCTGCTTTGACTCGATGAGCACCTCACTAATATAGTAAACCGGCCATTGAACCGGATATTCCTTGCCAACCTCCTTACGCTCCACCACAATTGCCACACTGACAGCACGGGCATTAGCAGCCACGTACAATAACAAGGGCTCTTTGTCAACCGGAGCAGCAAGGACCGGCGGTTCAGCCAACTGCCGCTTCAAGTCTTCAAACGCCGCATTAGCCGCATCACTCCAGACAAAGGTGTCTGTTTTCTTCAACATCTGGTATAGAGGGATCGCCTTCTCTCCCAAGCGGCTAATAAACCGGCTTAGGGCTGCAATTCGGCCTGCCAGACGGTGAACATCATTGATGCACGCCGGTTTAGCCAAAGATGTAATCGCTTTGATCTTCTCCGGATTAGCCTCAATGCCTCTGTTGGACACCAGAAAACCTAGGAGCTTGCCTGCCCGAACACCGAAAACACATTTGTCCGGATTGAGCATCATCTTGTAAACACGCAGATTGTCAAAGGTCTCCTTGAGATCCTCTATTAATGTCTCCTTCTTCCTGGACTTTACCACAATGTCATCAACATAGGCATGAACATTGCGCCCAATCTGAGTATGAAGACAATTTTGCACACAACGCTAATAAGTTGCCTGGGCACTCTTGAGCCCAAAGGGCATAGAAACATAGCAGAAGGCTCCAAAGGGAGTGACGAAGGCGGTCTTCTCCTGGTCCTTAACTGCCATTTTGATCTGATGATAGCTTGAATAAGCATCCAAGAAACTCAAACGTTCACAACCCGTCGTCGCATCAATGATCTGATCAATACGCGGGAGAGCAAAAGGATCGGCCGGACAAGCTTTGTTCAAATCTGTGTAGTCCACACACATGCACCAAGTGCCATATTTCTTAAGAACAAGCACCGGATTAGCCAACCACTCAGGGTGAAACACTTCAACAATAAACCCAGCAGCCAACAGCCGGGCTACCTCCTCACCAATTGCCTTGCGTATCTCCTCGTTAAAGCGGCGAAGAAACTGCTTGACCGGTTTAAACTTGGGATCAATATTGAGAGTGTGCTCAGTGAGTTCCCTCGGTACACCTGGCATGTCAGAAGGCTTCCATGCAAAGATGTCCCGGTTCTCACGGATGAACTCGATGAGCGCGCTTTCCTATTTCAGATCCAGATTTGTGTTGATGCTAAACTGTTTAGATGAATCGCCAGGAACAAAGTCAACAAGTTTAGTCTCATCAGCCGGTTTGAAATGCAGGTTTGGGTCATGCTCAGTGGTGGGCTTCTTCAGAGGGGTCATGTCTGCCGGATCAACATTGTCCCTGTAGTGTTTCAACTCCTCTGTAGCACAAACCGACTCAGCATAGGCCGCATCACCTTCCTCGCAATCCAGAGCAATCTTACGACTTCCTGAACTATGATGGTCCCCTTGTGACCCGGCATCTTGAGCTGTAAATAAATATAACAGGGCCTTGCCATGAACTTTGCATAAGCCGGCCATCCAAACAGTGCGTGATACGGGCTCTGGATCCTCACCACTTCAAAGGTCAATGTTTCAGACCGGGAGTCATGCTCATCACCAAACACAACCTCCAAAGCGATCTTGTCAACAGGATATGCCGATTTACCTGGTCCCACACCATGGAAAATAGTGTTTGACGGTTTAAGACTCTTGTCTGTCAACCCCATGCAACGAAAGGTCTCATAATACAGAATGTTCATACTGCTCCCTCCATCCATAAGCACCTTGATGAACTTGTAACCTCCCACCTGAGGTGCCACCACTAAGGCCAGGTGACCCGGATTGTCAACCCGGGGCGGATGATCCTCTCTGCTCCACACAATGGGTTGCTCGGACCACCGCAAGTAACGTGGAACTGCCGGTTCAACAGCATTAACTGCCCTCTTGTGGAGCTTCTGATCATGCTTGCACAAACTAGTGGTGAATACATGATACTGCCCACCATTCAACTGCTTTGGGTGACTCTGATAACCCGACTGCTGCTGATTTCCCTGATTATTCTGTTGGCTATTACCACCTTGGTTGTTCTGATTGCCCTGATTATTCTAAAATCCAGAGTTTGAACCGCCGCCACCATGAAAACCTGGACCTGAACCGCCCGATGGACCCTTATGATACCGGAAAAGATCAGAGTTTTTGAACTCCTTCATAATGTGACAATCCTTCCAAAGATGTGTTGCTGGAACCTCCTTGGTCCCATGCTTTGGACAGGGCTGGTTTAATAAACGCTCCAGATTCATTCCGCCACCACGCTGGGGAGGTTTACCCTTACGAAGCTGCACATTAGCGTTAGCCACAAAATCTGAATCCGCTTTACGCTTACCGTTATTCCCATGGCCTCCTTGGTTGTGCTGCTGTCCCTTTGCACCGCCGTTCTTCTTTCCCTTCTCCGGTTTCTCCTCATCAAAATCGGGATCCTTGGTATTATCAGAATCGGGATCCCTATTTGACCAAGGCGGCCATAAGGGTGCCCATATCATTGAAGTGGCGCTTGAGCCATCCCAACTTCATTTTCAGTGACTTAAACCGGCAATTATGTTCCAGTGTGATGATTGCTTGGTCGGCATTAATCCGGTCTGATGAATGCAAAACTTCTGAAACTCGGCGCACCCAATGAGTTGTTGATTCGTTCTCCCCTTGAACACAGGCATCCAGGTCCACAATGGACATAGGATGTTTACATGTGTCCTTGAAATTGGCTATAAACCGGGCCTTCAGCTGGTCCCATGACTCGACGGAGTTAGCTGGTAAGTTCTTCAACCACGTACGGGATGTTCCCTCCAACATCATCGTGAAGTACTTTGCACAAGCCGCTTCATCCACGTCCAGCATCTCCATTGCCATCTCATAACTTTCCACCCATGCCTCGGGTGGCTGATCAACGGTATAATTAGGTACCTTACATGGTCCCTTGAAGTCCTTAGGCAGTCACACATTACGGAGAGCCGGGATAAGACACGGCACTCCCCAAGAACTGAAAGCAAGCCCGGTGCCTCGGTCTACTGACGCTGCTGGCTGAACCGGGGCGGGTTGATAACGACCCGTATGTTGTGCTGCTAAAGCGGCCTCCCTTCGCGCTCTGCCATTATCCACCACGTCCTGAGCACTCACCTCACCACGCGATGAATTGGGTCCTTGAGGAACAATACGGCGCCGTGCACTGTTGGACACCTCTGGTTCATCTATATGCCTGCTATAGCTTTTGCTCGGACGTGGGGTCGAGTGAACCCTGACTCGGCTATACAAGTAAGCTTGCTGCTGTGTCATAGCCATTTCAAGAAGATCCCTGGACTGCCGCGTCTCAACCGCCGTTGGCGATTCACCTTCTATCGGAATAGCTGCCAGCCGGGATGCTGTTGCTATCATATTGTCCAAAGGGGTGGAGAAGTGACCCGGCGGGGGTGTGGTATACCGTGGCGGGTTGCCCGTTCGTCGAGGTGGACCCATCACCTGAGGTTGATCCGGCGCTCCGGTCCTTGGCACAATAGTCTGGTTCACTGCTACCGGATTGCTAGTCCCTGCTCCTGGCATATCAAAGAGGTTCATCGCATTGTAATCCGCCGGCAAGCAAGATTGATGTCTCCTCCTGAATACTTGATTCGAAGCGTTCTGATCCATCGAAAGTCGATAATTTTCGGCTTGAATCCTCTGCGCCTGGGCATCTAAAGCGGCCCTTTCTTCAGCCATCCTAGTGTCCTCAGCTGTCAGGTCCTCCTGAGCCTGGGTTATCTGATCCTTTAGCTTCGCAACATCCGCATTGTGCTGATCCTGTGTCGCTGGGGTAACTGTCGTGGTCAACAAGGTGGCCCAGGCATCCATCAAACCGGAGAGAACTTGAGCCGACCGGCGCGCGGAGCCACCTGCCCCTGCTACCGGTCCGGATGCCGCCGCAGTGGAATTTTGCAAAGTTGGCTGTGTTCCGGCCATGAAGATTCTGACTCGGTTCGGCAGTTCAAGAAATTCCGAAATACTGGTGCCATTGGAATACCCTTGAACACACCGTCACGAACTTGGTACAGGGATTCGGTTTCACCAGCAGATGATTCGCCATTGGAATAAGCGACCGTCTCACCTTCAGACACCGGTTCAGATCCGATCCCGTGGACACATCCCACGAATGCACGCTTCATGGCAGGCTGAATCCGAGCGGGGCTTGCATGCTGAGCCATCTCGATGAGGTCGGTGCAGATGTCTGGCTCAGGGCCCGGTTCGCCGATCTTGCCAATGAAAACGTGAATTCCACCAAAGGGGACCCGGTACCCGTACTCAATTGAACCGGCATCGGGGCCCCATCCTGCGTCGTCGATGTAGAGCTTGCCGCGGCGACTCTTGGTCATCCGGGCAACCGCGTACCCTTTGAGTCCTTCAAAGTTGCCCTTCAAGAACTCGAAACCATCGTGCGATAGCCCCACGGTGGGCGCCAACTGTCGTGGAAATATCACGTCAGATGTCCTCATGAAAGGACATAGTCGTGGAGCCATCTTGATGGGTTAGCTTAAAGGGGTTAAACCGGACAAAGGACACGAGGGTTTTTATACTAGTTCGGCCCCTTCGATGAAGGTAAAGGCCTACGTCTAGTTGTGTTGGGATTATTGGGGTGTCAATGACCAGGGAGCTAAACAAGTTATGCCTGGCTCTCGAGCTATTGTTTCTTGTCCCTGAACCGCCGCCGGGTCGTCCCCTTATATACACGGGTTGACACCCGGCTGGTTTACAGAGTTCCGAGGCCGGATCATACAAGTGTCTTGCTCGGTCTCTCCTTTCCTATCTTACAATACAAGTTACATAACCATGGCGGTTTACCACTATGGGCTCCAGGCCTCTAAGCTTCATAGTAAAGCGCCATCTTCTGGGTCTTCATGGGCTTCAGTATAATTGAGCGTGAACCGGCCCCTCCTGGGCGGTTTACACTCAGTAGTTATATCTCCAATAGAAAGGGAGAAGGAAAGGGGGGCGCCGACCCCCCTTCCCTAGTCCAATTCAGACCCAAGGGGGAGGGGGCGCATGGCCTGCCCTAGCCGCCCCTCTCTCTCTCCACTAAGGCCCATGTGGCACACCCCCGGGGGGTTCCGGTAACCCTCCAGCGCTCCAGTTTTATCTGAAACTTCTCCGGAACACTTCCGGTGTCCGAATATAGCTGTCCAATATATCAATCTTGATGTCTCGACCATTTTGAGACTCCTCGCCATCTCCGTGATCTCATCCGGGAATTCGAACAAACTTCTGTCATCAAAACACATAACTCATAATACAAATCATCATCGAACGTTAAGCGTGCAGACCCTACGGGTTCGAGAACTATGTAGACATGACCGAGACACATCGCTGGTCAATAAACAATAGCGGAATCTGGATGCTCATATTGGCTCCTACATATTCTACGAAGATATTTATCGGTCAAACGGCATAACATACGTTGTTCCCTTTGTCATCGGTATGTTACTTGCCCGAGATTCGATCGTCGGTATCATCATACCTAGTTCAATCTCGTTACCGGCAAGTCTCTTTACTCGTTCTGTAATACTTCATGCCGCAACTAACTCATTAGTTACAATGCATGCAAGGCTTATATTGATGAGCATTACCGAGAGGGCCCACAGATACCTCTCCAAAACACGGAGTGACAAATCCTAATCTCGATCTATGCCAACCCAACAAACACCTTCGGAGACACCTATAGAGCACCTTTATAATCACCCTTTTATGTTGTGACGCTTGGTAGCACACAAAGTGCTCCTCTGGTATTTGGAAGTTGCATAATCTCATAGTCTGAGGAACATGTATAAGTCATGAAAAGAGCAGTAGCAATGAAACTGTAACGATCATAATGCTAAGCTAATGGATGGGTCATGTCCATCACATCATTGTCCTAATGATGTGATCCCGTTCATCAAATGACAACACATGTCTATGGTTAGGAAACATAACCATCTTTGATTAACGAGCTAGTCAAGTAGAGGCATACTAGGGATACTATGTTTTGTCTATGTATTCACACATGTACTAAGTTTCCAGTTAATACAATTCTAGCATGAATAATAAACATTTATCATGATATAAGGAAATATAAATAACAACTTTATTATTGCCTCTAGGGCATATTTTCTCCAGTCTCGCACTTGCACTAGAGTCAATAATCTAGTTCACATCGCCATGTGATTTAACGTCAATAGTTCACATCTGTATGTGATTAACACCCATAGTTCACATCGCCATGTGACCAACAACCAAAGGGTTTACTAGAGTCAATAATCTAGTTCACATTTCTATGTGATTAACACCCAAAGAGTACGAAGGTGTGATCATATTTTGCTTATGAGAGAAGTTTAGTCAACGGGTCTGTCACATTCAGAGCCGTATGTATTTTGCAAATATTCTATGTCTACAATGCTTTGCATAGAGCTACTCTAGCTAATTGCTCCCACTTTCAATATGTATCCAGATTGAGACTTGGAGTCATCTGGATCGGTGTAAAAGCTTGCATCGACGTAACTCTTTACGATGAACTATTTATCACCCCCATCACGGAGAAACATTTCCTTAGTGCTCACTAAGGATAATTTTGACCGTTGTCCAGTGATCTACTCTTAGATCACTATTGTACCCCCTTGCCAAACTCATGGCAAGGTACACAATTGGTCTGGTACACAGCACAACATACTTTACAGAACCTATGACTGTGGCATAGGGAATGACTTTCATTCTCTTTCTATCTTCTGCCATGGTCGGGCTTTGAGTCTTACTCAACTTTACACCTTGCAATACACGCAAGAACTCCTTTTTGATTGTTCCATTTTGAACTACTTCAAAATCTTGTCAAGGTACGTACTCATTGAAAAATCTTATCAAGCGTCTTGATCTATCTCTATAGATCTTGATGCCCAATATATAAGAAACTTCACCGAGGTATTTCTTTGAGAAACTCCTTTCAAATTCTCCTTTATGCTTTCCAAAAAATTCTATATCGTTTTCAATCAACAATATGTCATTCAGATATACTTATCAGAAAGGCTGTAGTGCTCCCACTCACTTTCTTGTAAATACAGGCTTCATCGCAAGTCTGTATAAAACTATATGCTTTCATCAACTCATCAAAGCGTATATTCCAACTCCAAGATGCTTGCACCAGTCCACTGATGGATAACTAGAGATCGCACACTTTATTAGCACCTTTAGGATTGAAAAAACCTTCTGGTTGCATCATATACAACTCTTCTTCCAGAAATCCATTCAAGAATGCAGTTTTGACATCCATCTGCCAAATTTCATAATCATAAAATGCAGCAATTGCTAATATGATTCGGACATACTTAAGCATCGCTACGGGTGAGAAAGTCTCATCATAGTCAACTCCTTGAACTTGTCTAAAACCTTTTGCGTCAAGTCGAGTTTTGTAGATAGTAACACTTCTATCAGTGTTCGTCTTCCTCTTGAAGATCCACTTATTCTTAATGGCTTGCCGATCATCGGGTAAGTCCACCAAAGTCCACACTTTCTCCTCATACATGGATACCATCTCATATTTCACGGCCTCAAGCCATTTCACGGAATCTGGGCTCATCGTCGCTTCCTCATAGTTCATAGGTTCATCATGGTCTAGTAACATGACTTCCAAAATAGGATTACCATACCACTCTGTTGTGGATCATACTTTGGTTGACCTACGAGGTTCGGTAGTAACTTGATATGAAGTTTCATGATCATCATCATTAGCTTCCTCACTAATTGGTGTAGAAATCACTGGAACTGATTTCTCTGATGAACTACTTTCCAATTCGGGAGAAGTTACAATTACCTCATCAAGTTCTACTTTCCTCCCACTCACTTCTTTCGAGAGAAACTCCTTCTCTAGAAAGGATCCATTTTTAGCAACGAATATCTTGCCTTCGGATCTGTGATAGAAGGTGTACCCAACAGTTTCCTTTGGGTATCCTATGAAGACGCACTTCTCCGATTTAGGTTCGAGCTTATTAGGTTGAAGCTTTTTCACATAAGCATCATAGCCCCAAACTTTAAGAAACGACAACTTTGTTTCTTGCCAAACCACAATTCATAAGGCGTCGTCTCAATGGATTTCGATGGTGCCATGTTTAACGTGAATGCAGTTGTCTCTAATGCATAACCCCAAAACCATAGTGGTAAATCGGTAAGAGACATCATAGATTGCACCATATCCAGTAAAGTGCGGTTACGATGTTCCGACACACCATTACGCTATGGTGTTCCAGGTGGCGTGAGGTGTGAAACTATTCCACATTGTTTTAAATGAAGGCAAAACTCGTAACACAAATATTCTCCTCCACGGTCAGATCGTAGAAACTTTATTTTCTTGTTACGATGATTCTCCACTTCACTCTGAAATTCTTTGAACTTTTCTAATGTTTTAGAATTGTGTTTCATTAAGTAGATATACCCATATCTGCTCAAATCATCTATGAAGGTTAGAAAATAACGATACCCGCCATGAGTATCAACACTCATTGGACCGCATAGATCGGTATATATTATTCCCAATAAGTCACTAGCTCATTCCATTGTTCCGCAAAACGGAGTTTTAGTCATCTTGCCCATAAGGCACGGTTCGCAAGCATAAAATGATTCATAATCAAGTGATTCCAAAAGTCTATCTTTATGGAGTTTCTTTATGTGCTTTACACCGATATGACCCAAACGACAGTGCCACAAATAAGTTGCACTATCATTCTCAACTTTGCATATTTTTGCATCAATATTATGAATATGTGTATCACTTCGATCGAGATTCAATAAACCATCAACATTGGGTGTATGACCATAGAAGGTTTTATTCATGTAAATAGAATAACAAATATTCTCTGTCTTAAATGAATAACCATATTGCAATAAACATGATCTAATCATATTCATGCTCAATGCAAGCACCAAATAACATTTATTTAGGTTCAACATGAATCCCGTAAGTATAGGTAGAGTGCGATGATGATCACATCAATCTTGGAACCACTTCCAACACACATCGTCACTTCACCCTCAACTAGTCTTTGTTTATTCTATAACTCATGTTTCGAGTTACTAATCTTAGCAACTGAACAAGTATCAAATACTCAGGGGCTACTACGAGCACTAGTAAGGTACACACCAATAACATGTATGTCAAATATACCTTTGTTCACTTTGCCATCCTTCTTAACCACCAAATATCACTTTGCCATCCTTCTTATCCACCAAATATTCGAGGCACTTCCACTTCCAGTGACCATTTCCTTTGCAGTAGAAGCACTCAGTTTCAGGCTTAGGTCCAGCTTTGGGCTTCTTCATGGGAGTGACAACTTGCTTGCCATTCTTCTTGAAGTTCCCTTTCTTTCCCTTTGCCCTTTTCTTGAAACTAGTGGTCTTGTTTAATCATCAACACTTGATGCTCTTTCTTGATTTCTACCTTCGTTGATTTCAGCATCACGGAGAGCTCGGGAATGGTTTTCGTCATCCCTTGCATGATATAGTTCATCACGAAGTTCCAGTAACTTGGTGATGGTGACTAGAGTCTATCAATCAGTATCTTATCTGGAAGATTAACCCCCACTTGATTCAAGTGATTGTAGTACCCAGACATTCTGAGCACATGCTCACTAGTTGAGCAATTATCCTCCATCTTTTAGGCAAAGTACTTATCAGAGGTCTCATACCTCTTGACACGGGCATGAGTCTAAAATACCAATTTCAGATCTTGGAACATCTCATATGCTCCGTGACATTTCAAAAATGTTTTTGAAGTCCCTATTCTAAGCCGTAAAGCATGGTGCACTAAACTATCAAGTAGTCATCATATTGAGCTAGCCAAACGTTCATAACGTCTACATCTGCTCCTGCAATAGGTCTGTCACCTAGCGGTGCATCAAGGATATAATTCTTCTGTGCAGCAATGAGGATACACCTCAGATAACGGACCCAGTCTGCATCATTGCTACTATCATCTTTCAACTTAGTTTTCTCTAGGAACATATAAAAAGCATAGGGAGGCTATAACGCGAGCTATTGATCTACAACATAATTTGCAAAATACTATCAGGACTAAGTTCATGATAAATTAAATTTCAATTAATGATATTACTTAAGAACTCCAACTTAGATCGACATCCCTCTAGTCATCTAAATGATCATGTGATCCAAATCAACTAAACCATGTCCGATCATCACGTGAGATGGAGTAGTTTTCAATGGTGAACATCACTATGTTGATCATATCTACTATATGATTCACGCTTGACCTTTCGGTCTCCAGTGTTCCGAGGCCATATCTGCATATGCTAGGCTCATCAAGTTTAACCCGAGTATTCTACATGTGCAAAACTGGCTTGCACCCGTTGTATGTTAACGTAGAGCTTATCACACCCGATCATCACGTGGTGTCTCGGTACGAAGGACTGTCGCAATAGTGCATACTCAGGGAGAACACTTATACCTTGAAATTTTAGTAAGGGATCATCCTACGTCGAACTAAGCAAAATAAGATGCATAAAAGACAAACATCACATGCAATCAAAATATGTGACATGATATGGCCATCATTATCTTGTGCTCATGATCTCCATCACCGAAGCATCGTCATGATCTCCATCGTCACCGGCGTGACACCTTGATCTCCATCGTAGCATCGTTGTTGTCTCGCCAACTATTGTTACTACGACTATTGCTACCGCTTTGTGATAAAGTAAAACAATTACATGGCGATTGCATTGCATACAATAAAGTGACAACCATATGGCTCCTGCCAGTTGCCGATAACTTTGTTACAAAACATGATCATCTCATACAACAATTTATATCACATCATGCCTTGACCATATCACATCACAGCAAGCCCTGCAAAAACAAGTTAGACGTCCTCTACTTTGTTATTACAAGTTTTACGTGGCTGCTACGGGCTTCTAGCAAGAACCGTTCTTACCTACACATCAAAATCACAACGATTTTTCGTCAAATGTGTTGTTTTAACCTTCAACAAGGACCGGACATTGTCAAACTCGACTCAACTAAAGTTGGAGAAACAGACACCCGCCAGCCAACTATGTGCAAAAGCACGTCGGTAGAACAAGTCTCATGAACGCGGTAATGTAATGTCGGTCCGGGCCGCTTCATCCAACAATACCGCCGAATCAAAGTAAGACGTTGGTGGTAAGCAGTATGACTATTATCGCCCACAACTCTTTGTGTTCTACTCGTGCATATAACATCTACGCATAGACCTGGCTCAGATGCCACTATTGGGGAACTCGGTAATTTCAAAAAAATTATTATGATCTCGCAAGATCTATCTAGGTGATGCATAGCAATGAGAGGGGAGAGTGTGTCCACGTACCCTTGTAGACCGAAAGCAGAAGCGTTAGTTAACGCGGTTGATGTAGTCGAACGTCTTCGCGATCCAATCAATCCAAGTACCGAACGTACGACACCTCCGTGTTCAGCACACGTTCAGCTCGATGACGTCCCTCGTACTCTTGATCCAGTTGAGGCTGAGGGAGAGTTTTATCAGCATGACGGCGTGGCAACGGTGATGATGAAGTTACCGGCGCGGGGCTTCACCTAAGCACTACGACGATATGACCGAGGTGTGTAACTGTGTAGGGGGGCACTGCACACGGCTAAAAGATCAACTTGTGTGTTCTAGGGTGCCCCCCTGCCCCCGTATATAAAGGAGCAAGGGGAGGCTGGCTGGCCCTCCTAGGGCACGCCCCACAAGGGGAGTCCTACTTGGACAACTAGTCCTAGTAGGATTCCACCAAGAGGGAGAGAGGGGGGAGGAAGGAGAGGGAGAGGGAGAAGGAAAGGGGGCGCCCCCCCTTCCCTAGTCCAATTCAGACCAAAGGGGGAGGGGGCACGCGGCCTGCCCTGGCCGCCCCTCTCTCTCTCTCCACTAAGGCCCATGTGGCCCATTAGTTCCCCTAGGGGGTTCTGGTAACCCTCCGGCACTCCGGTTTTATCCAAAACTTCTCCGAAACACTTTCGGTGTCCGAATAGCCGGCCAATATATCAATCTTTATGTCTAGGCCATTTCGAGACTCCTCGTCATCTCCGTGATCTCATCCGGGAATCCGAACAAACTTCGGTCATCAAAACACATAACTCGTAATACAAATGGTGATCGAACGTGAAGCGTGCGGACCCTATGGGTTCGAGAACTATGTAGACATGACTGAGACACATCTCCGGTCAATAACCAATAGCGTAACCTGGATGATCATATTGGCTCCTACATATTCTACGAAGATCTTTATCAGTCAAACCGCATAACAACATACGTTGTTCCCTTTGTCATCGGTATGTTATTTGCCCGAGATTCGATCGTCAGTATCATCATACCTAGTTCAATCGCGTTACTGGCAAGTCTCTTTACTCGTTCCATAATACTTCATCCCGCAACTAACTCATTAGTTACAATGCTTGTAAGGCTTATATTGATGAGCATTACCGAGAGAGCCCAAAGATACCTCTCCGAAACACGGAGTGACAAATCCTAATCTCGATCTATGCCAACCCAACAAACACCTTCGGAGACACTTGTAGAGCACCTTTATAATCACCCTTTTACGTTGTGATGTTTGGTAGCACACAAAGTGTTCCTCCGGTATTTGGGAGTTGCATAATCTCATAGTCTGAGGAACATGTATAAGTCATGAAGAGAGTAGTAGCAATGAAATTGTAACGATCATAATGCTAAGCTAACGGATGGGTCATCTCCATCACATCATTCTCCTAATGATGTGACCCCGTTCATCAAATGACAACACATGTCTATGGTTAGGAAACATAACCATCTTTGATTAACGATCTAGTCAAGTAGAGGCATACTAGGGACACTATGTTTTGTCTATGTATTCACACATGTACTAAGTTTCCAGTTAATACAATTCTAGCATGAATAATAAACATTTATCATGATATAAGGAAATATAAATAACAACTTTATTATTGCCTCTAGGGCATATTTCCTTTAGGTCGGAACCACGATGACTTGATTCCCAAGATTATTTCCACACCTATACTGCCACTATGATCACTTTCTATGACTCACTGTCCAAAATGGGGGAAACAAAACAACTGCGAGGAGGGGGATACTGTCCAAAATGGAGTTAGAACTAGAGGAAGACAAAAGACAACTCCGTTGCAATTGCACACAGGATCCTGGGTGCCTCCAGAGACTTAGAACGAGAGGAAGACAAAAGACAACTCCGTTGCAATCGCACACATCATGGGTATCTTATATAAGCTGGGATTGGGCTAGTCGATAGAGACAACTTAGACAATTAAAATCTCTAGGTACTTTGAATGTACTCTCTACACATTCCAACGCAGCAAACCCAAGCATGACGTTAGGTATTATGTTCTCCTGAGAATCCAAACCTGGGTAAATCCCTTATTCTTGTTACCATCGCACCAAGTTGCTTAGCCATGGCACCCTACTGAGGGATATGCCAAATTTAGCTCCATAGGAGGCGCCAGTGCCGGATGATGGCTGGGGTGACATCGGTGGTCTGGTCGGGGTGATGGTTGGCGCAATTGGTTGCGCCGTCTCCACGCGACACAAGGGAGGGGCGAGTAGAGAGGAGACAAGGTGGAGGAGACAACCCGTGGGAGGAAGAGGAGGAAAGAAGAGAGATTAGAGTTAGGTTTGGAAGGTTAGGGCTGATTAGGCGACGGCCAGGGGAATATGGGACGGCCTGCCGTGGTACCAGCTATACTGCGCTCATGGGCGCAGTTTAGTTAAACTGTACACGAGGAGGTTTTGCTAGTTTTTCTTAATTAAAATGCAGTAAATCCTATTTAATTCATGTTTGGGGGGTTCAAACTAGCTTCAAATTAATTTAAATGTTTGTGTAGCCTCTATGGACTAAAATACTAATTTAATTATTAAATGGGTTTGAACTATAAGTGTGTTATGGGTCATTACAAAAATTTGGAACAAATTGCCATACCTTCCTAATAATATTGGAAGGCTAATTATATGTTCTATGAGAAATTACCATGTGAAATCCCTTGATTTAAATACATCAAATTAAATGCATTTTTATTAAATATTTCATTTATAATTAGGGTTTAATCCAAACCCAAAATTAAATTCTTTTAATCATTAAACTTTTCGAAGGACCCACTTAATGAATATGACGCTTTTCCAAATATTTATGGTTTGGAAATGGTATTTTTGACAACTGGCAATTTTTTTATTGTTTTTATTTAATAAAAATGCGAGTGTTTGTATTAAAATTAAATAAATATGATGCTTATGATACGATCATGATGCACAGTCATTTCCTATTAAAGTGTGCTACCCCTGGGCTGTTGCAACTTATGACATGGCGACCCTAGTATGCTCCACCATTGGCACCTAATACTTCTTTGGCAACATGTCATGAGAGGACAACATATCAGCATGTCAACCTTTCAACAGAGCAAACTGACAAAAAAGCCCCTGTTCAAAAAACAGAGCAAACTGATAAAGTACCAACCCATGCCACAATAATAAAATCATAGGCCCATATCGACAGGTCCGAGGATGCAGCCACCAAAATGCTGATAACAACATACTAAATGATACATGTGTGAATACATAGACAATCTGAGTGTAAAAACGCGGGCGGCAATCCAACCAAAACTCGGACTTGAATTTGAATCCGACTCCCATCGGGGCCGCTCCTGCGTATATTTCCATGACGAATCGCGTCGATCCATCCATCCATCAGCTCATCACCCACCTCCCCTCCTCCCTCGATCCACCGCTGCCATCCTCCTCGCCTCCTCTGCAGCAACCGAAGCGCGTAGTTGGTCCGTCGAGCTCGCGCGAGGGCGATGGCCGCGCGCAAGCGACCTGCTGCTGCCGTCCTCGGCGCCGGCCACGCCACCACCACCCTAGGATCGCCGACGCGCTCCAAGAGGAGCCGCATCAACAACATCCGGAGCAG
>NW_025230335.1:0-14993 GCF_018294505.1 Triticum aestivum | reverse complement strand
TCAACTCTCATAGTATTGGCCAATTCTGGCCCGTTTCGTGGACTATCACTGATTGTTTTGGGGTCCCGGAGTGATTTCCACGATTAACAAACCCCGTGGTGCGTTTAACTGTCGGTCATCAACACTCGTGGTTTTTGTCGATTCTGGCCCGTTTCATGGACTATTACTCACATTTTTGGGGTCCCAAAGCAATTTGCATGGATGTCGAACCCCAAGGTGCGCTTACGTATCGGTCATCAACAATCGCAGTTTCGGCTGATTCTGGCCCGTTTCTTGGACTATTACTCAGTTTTGGGGTAACGTAGTGATTTCCACGACCAACGAACACCGGTGTGTTTCTGTGTCGGTCATCAACATTTGCAGTTTTGGCCGATTTTGGCCCGTTTCATGGACTATTACTCACTGATTTCGGGTCCCTGAGCGATTTCCATGATTGAAGAACCACGGGGTGCGTTTATGTATCGTTGATCAATAACCCTAGGTTTTACCGATTCAGGGCTCTTTCATGGACTATTACTCACCGTCTTGCAGTCCCAAAGTGATTTCCATGCTTGTTGAACCCCAAGATGTGCTTACGTGCTGGTCGCCAAGACTCGCAGATTGGGCCGATTCTGGCCCGTTTCTCTGACTATTACTCAGTTTTGGGGTCTCGAAGTGATTTCCACGATTGACGAACACCGCGGTGCGTTTACGTGTCCGTCATCAACACTCACAATTTTGGCCCATTCTGGTACGTTTTGTGCACTGTTACTCACCGTTTTGGGGTCCCAGAGCGATTTCCATGATTGACGATCCCTGGGGTGCGTTTACGTGCCCGTCGTCAACCCTCACAGTTTTGGCGAATTGTGACCCATTTCGTGGACTATTACTCACCGTTTTGGGATCCCAAAGCCATTTCCATAGTTGTTGAACCCCAAGGTGTGCTTACATGTCGGTCATCAACAGTCACAGTTTTGGCCGATTCTGGCCCGTTTTGTGGACTATTACTCACTTTTTTGGGGTCCCAGAGTGATTTCCAGGATTAACGAATCCCGGGGTGCGTTTACGTGTCAGACATCAACACTCGCGGTTTTTGACGATTCTGGCCCGTTTCATGGACTATTACTCACCGTTTTGCGGTCACGAAGCGATTTCCATAGTTGTTGAATCCCAAGGTGCGCATACGTTTCGGTCATCAACTCTCATAGTATTGGCCAATTCTGGCCCGTTTCGTGGACTATCACTGATTGTTTTGGGGTCCCGGAGTGATTTCCACGATTAACAAACCCCGTGGTGCGTTTAACTGTCGGTCATCAACACTCGTGGTTTTTGTCGATTCTGGCCCGTTTCATGGACTATTACTCACATTTTTGGGGTCCCAAAGCAATTTGCATGGATGTCGAACCCCAAGGTGCGCTTACGTATCGGTCATCAACAATCGCAGTTTCGGCTGATTCTGGCCCGTTTCTTGGACTATTACTCAGTTTTGGGGTAACGTAGTGATTTCCACGACCAACGAACACCGGTGTGTTTATGTGTCGGTCATCAACATTTGCAGTTTTGGCAGATTTTGGCCCGTTTCATGGACTATTACTCACTGATTTCGGGTCCCTGAGCGATTTCCATGATTGAAGAACCTCGGGGTGCGTTTATGTATCGTTGATCAATAACCCTAGGTTTTACCGATTCAGGGCTCTTTCATGGACTATTACTCACCGTTTTGCAATCCCAAAGTGATTTCCATGCTTGTTGAACCCCAAGATGTGCTTACGTGCTGGTCGTCAAGACTCGCAGATTGGGCCGATTCTGGCCCGTTTCTTTGACTATTACTCAGTTTTGGGGTCTCGAAGTGATTTCCACGATTGACGAACACCGGGGTGCGTTTACGTGTCCGTCATCAACACTCACAATTTTGGCCCATTCTGGTACGTTTTGTGCACTGTTACTCACCGTTTTGGGGTCCCAGAGCGATTTCCATGATTGACGATCCCTGGGGTGCGTTTACGTGCCCGTCGTCAACCCTCACAATTTTGGCGAATTGTGACCCATTTCGTGGACTATTACTCACCGTTTTGGGATCCCAAAGCCATTTCCATAGTTATTGAACCCCAAGGTGTGCTTACATGTCGGTCATCAACAGTCACAGTTTTGGCCGATTCTGGCCCGTTTTGTGGAGTATTACTCACTTTTTTGGGGTCCCAGAGTGATTTCCATGATTAATGAATCCCGGGGTGCGTTTACGTGTCAGACATCAACACTCGCGGTTTTTAACGATTCTGGCCCGTTTCATGGACTATTACTCACCGTTTTGCGGTCATGAAGCGATTTCCATAGTTGTTGAATCCCAAGGTGCGCTTACGTTTCGGTCATCAACTCTCATAGAATTGGCCAATTCTGGCCCGTTTCGTGGACTATTACGGATTGTTTTGGGGTCCCGGAGTGATTTCCACGATTAACAAACCCCGTGGTGCGTTTAACTGTCGGTCATCAACACTCGTGATTTTTGTCGATTCTTTCCCGTTTCATGGACTATTACTCACATTTTTGGGGTCCCAAAGCAATTTGCATGGATGTCGAACCCCAAGGTGCGCTTACGTATCGGTCATCAACAATCGCAGTTTCGGCTGATTCTGGCCCGTTTCTTGGACTATTACTCAATTTTGGGGTAACGTAGTGATTTCCACGACCAACGAACACCGGTGTGTTTATGTGTCGGTCATCAACATTTGCAGTTTTGGCCGATTTTGGCCCGTTTCATGGACTATTACTCACTGATTTCGGGTCCCTGAGCGATTTCCATGATTGAAGAACCCCGGGGTGCGTTTATGTATCGTTGATCAATGACCCTAGGTTTTACCGATTCAGGGCTCTTTCATGGACTATTACTCACCGTTTTGCAGTCCCAAAGTGATTTCCATGCTTGTTGAACCCCAAGATGTGCTTACGTGCTGGTCGTCAAGACTCGCAGATTGGGCCGATTGTGGCCCGTTTCTCTGACTATTACTCAATTTTGGGGTCTCGAAGTGATTTCCATGATTGACGAACACCGGGGTGCGTTTACGTGTCCGTCATCAACACTCACAATTTTGGCCCATTCTGGTACGTTTTGTGCACTGTTACTCACCGTTTTGGGGTCCCAGAGCGATTTCCATGATTGACGATCCCTGGGGTGCGTTTACGTGCCCGTCGTCAACCCTCACAGTTTTGGCGAATTGTGACCCATTTCGTGGACTATTACTCACCGTTTAGGGATCCCAAAGCCATTTCCATAGTTATTGAACCCCAAGGTGTGCTTACATGTCGGTCATCAACAGTCACAGTTTTGGCCGATTCTGGCCCGTTTTGTGGAGTATTACTCACTTTTTTGGGGTCCCAGAGTGATTTCCATGATTAACGAATCCCGGGGTGTGTTTACGTGTCAGACATCAACACTCGCGGTTTTTGACGATTCTGGCCCGTTTCATGGACTATTACTCACCGTTTTGCGGTCACGAAGCGATTTCCATAGTTGTTGAATCCCAAGGTGCGCTTACGTTTCGGTCGTCAACTCTCATAGTATTGGCCAATTCTGGCCCGTTTCGTGGACTATTACGGATTGTTTTGGGGTCCCGGAGTGATTTCCACGATTAACAAACCCCGTGGTGCGTTTAACTGTCGGTCATCAACACTCGTGGTTTTTGTCGATTCTGGCCCGTTTCATGGACTATTACTCACATTTTTGGGGTCCCAAAGCAATTTGCATGGATGTCGAACCCCAAGGTGCGCTTACGTATCGGTCATCAACAATCGCAGTTTCGGCTGATTCTGGCCCGTTTCTTGTACTATTACTCAGTTTTTGGGTAACGTAGTGATTTCCACGACCAACGAACACCGGTGTGTTTATGTGTCGGTCATCAACATTTGCAGTTTTGGCCGATTTTGGCCCGTTTCATGGACTATTACTCACTGATTTCGGGTCCCTGAGCGATTTCCATGATTGAAGAACCCCGGGATGCGTTTATGTATCGTTGATCAATGACCCTAGGTTTTACCGATTCAGGGCTCTTTCATGGACTATTACTCACCGTTTTGCAGTCCCAAAGTGATTTCCATGCTTGTTGAACCCCAAGATGTGCTTACGTGCTGGTCGTCAAGACTCGCAGATTGGGCCGATTGTGGCCCGTTTCTCTGACTATTACTCAGTTTTGGGGTCTCGAAGTGATTTCCACGATTGACGAACACCGGGGTGCGTTTACGTGTCCGTCATCAACACTCACAATTTTGGCCCATTCTGGTACGTTTTGTGCACTGTTACTCACCGTTTTGGGGTCCCAGAGCGATTTCCATGATTGACGATCCCTGGGGTGCGTTTACGTGCCCGTCGTCAACCCTCACAGTTTTGGCGAATTGTGACCCATTTCGTGGACTATTACTCACCGTTTTGGGATCCCAAAGCCATTTCCATAGTTATTGAACCCCAAGGTGTGCTTACATGTCGGTCATCAACAGTCACAGTTTTGGCCGATTCTGGCCCGTTTTGTGGAGTATTACTCACTTTTTTGGGGTCCCAGAGTGATTTCCATGATTAACGAATCTCGGGGTGCGTTTACGTGTCAGACATCAACACTCGCGGTTTTTGACGATTCTGGCCCGTTTCATGGACTATTACTCACCGTTTTGCGGTCACGAAGTGATTTCCATAGTTGTTGAATCCCAAGGTGCGCTTACGTTTCGGTCATCAACTCTCATAGTATTGGCCAATTCTGGCCCGTTTCATGGACTATTACTGATTGTTTTGGGGTCCCGGAGTGATTTCCACGATTAACAAACCCCGTGGTGTGTTTAACTGTCGGTCATCAACACTCGTGGTTTTTGTCGATTCTGGCCCGTTTCATGGACTATTACTCACATTTTTGGGGTCCCAAAGCAATTTGCATGGATGTCGAACCCCAAGGTGCGCTTACGTATCGGTCATCAACAATCGCAGTTTCGGCTGATTTTGGCCCTTTTCTTGGACTATTACTCAGTTTTGGGGTAACGTAGTGATTTCCACGACCAACGAACACCGGTGTGTTTATGTGTCGGTCATCAACATTTGCAGTTTTGGCCGATTTTGGCCCGTTTCATGGACTATTACTCACTGATTTCGGGTCCCTGAGCGATTTCCATGATTGAAGAACCCCGGGGTGCGTTTATGTATTGTTGATCAATAACCCTAGGTTTTACCGATTCAGGGCTCTTTCATGGACTATTACTCACCGTTTTGCAGTCCCAAAGTGATTTCCATGCTTGTTGAACCCCAAGATGTGCTTACGTGCTGGTCGTCAAGACTCGCAGATTGGGCCGATTCTGGCCCGTTTCTCTGACTATTACTCAGTTTTGGGGTCTCGAAGTGATTTCCACGATTGACGAACACCGGGGTGCGTTTACGTGTCCGTCATCAACACTCACAATATTGGCCCATTCTGGTACGTTTTGTGCACTGTTACTCACCGTTTTGGGGTCCCAGAGCGATTTCCATGATTGACGATCCCTGGGGTGCGTTTACGTGCCCGTCGTCAACCCTCACAGTTTTGGCGAATTGTGACCCATTTCGTGGACTATTACTCACCGTTTTGGGATCCCAAAGCCATTTCCATAGTTATTGAAGCCCAAGGTGTGCTTACATGTCGGTCATCAACAGTCACAGTTTTGGCCGATTCTGGCCCGTTTTGTGGACTATTACTCACTTTTTTGGGGTCCCAGAGTGATTTCCATGATTAACGAATCCCGGGGTGCGTTTACGTGTCAGACATCAACACTCGCGGTTTTTGACGATTCTGGCCCGTTTCATGGACTATTACTCACCGTTTTGCGGACACGAAGCGATTTCCATAGTTGTTGAATCCCAAGGTGCCCTTACGTTTCGGTCATCAACTCTCATAGTATTGGCCAATTCTGGCCCGTTTCGTGGACTATTACTGATTGTTTTGGGGTCCCGGAGTGATTTCCACGATTAACAAACCCCGTGGTGCGTTTAACTGTCGGTCATCAACACTCGTGGTTTTTGTCGATTCTGGCCCGTTTCATGGACTATTACTCACATTTTTGGGGTCCCAAAGCAATTTGCATGGATGTCGAACCCCAAGGTGCGCTTACGTATCGGTCATCAACAATCGCAGTTTCGGCTGATTCTGGCCCGTTTCATGGACTATTACTCAGTTTTGGGGTAACGTAGTGATTTCCACGACCAACGAACACCGGTGTGTTTCTGTGTCGGTCATCAACATTTGCAGTTTTGGCCGATTTTGGCCTGTTTCATGGACTATTACTCACTGATTTCGGGTCCCTGAGCGATTTCCATGATTGAAGAACCACGGGGTGCGTTTATGTATCGTTGATCAATAACCCTAGGTTTTACCGATTCAGGGCTCTTTCATGGACTATTACTCACCGTTTTGCAGTCCCAAAGTGATTTCCATGCTTGTTGAACCCCAAGATGTGCTTACGTGCTGGTCGTCAAGACTCGCAGATTGGGCCGATTCTGGCCCGTTTCTCTGACTATTACTCAGTTTTGGGGTCTCGAAGTGATTTCCACGATTGACGAACACCGCGGTGCGTTTACGTGTCCGTCATCAACACTCACAATTTTGGCCCATTCTGGTACGTTTTGTGCACTGTTACTCACCGTTTTGGGGTCCCAGAGCGATTTCCATGATTGACGATCCCTGGGGTGCGTTTACGTGCCCGTCGTCAACCCTCACAGTTTTGGCGAATTGTGACCCATTTCGTGGACTATTACTCACCGTTTTGGGATCCCAAAGCCATTTCCATAGTTGTTGAACCCCAAGGTGTGCTTACATGTCGGTCATCAACAGTCACAGTTTTGGCCGATTCTGGCCCGTTTTGTGGACTATTACTCACTTTTTTGGGGTCCCAGAGTGATTTCCATGATTAACGAATCCCGGGGTGCGTTTACGTGTCAGACATCAACACTCGCGGTTTTTGACGATTCTGGCCCGTTTCATGGACTATTACTCACCGTTTTGCGGTCACGAAGCGATTTCCATAGTTGTTGAATCCCAAGGTGCGCTTACGTTTCGGTCATCAACTCTCATAGTATTGGCCAATTCTGGCCCGTTTCGTGGACTATTACTGATTGTTTTGGGGTCCCGGAGTGATTTCCACGATTAACAAACCCCGTGGTGCGTTTAACTGTCGGTCATCAACACTCGTGGTTTTTGTCGATTCTGGCCCGTTTCATGGACTATTACTCACATTTTTGGGGTCCCAAAGCAATTTGCATGGATGTCGAACCCCAAGGTGCGCTTACGTATCGGTCATCAACAATTGCAGTTTCGGCTGATTCTGGCCCGTTTCTTGGACTATTACTCAGTTTTGGGGTAACGTAGTGATTTCCACGACCAACGAACACCGGTGTGTTTATGTGTCGGTCATCAACATTTGCAGTTTTGGCCGATTTTGGCCCGTTTCATGGACTATTACTCACTGATTTCGGGTCCCTGAGCGATTTCCATGATTGAAGAACCCCGGGGTGCGTTTATGTATTGTTGATCAATAACCCTAGGTTTTACCGATTCAGGGCTCTTTCATGGACTATTACTCACCGTTTTGCAGTCCCAAAGTGATTTCCATGCTTGTTGAACCCCAAGATGTGCTTACGTGCTGGTCGTCAAGACTCGCAGATTGGGCCGATTCTGGCCCGTTTCTCTGACTATTACTCAGTTTTGGGGTCTCGAAGTGATTTCCACGATTGACGAACACCGGGGTGCGTTTACGTGTCCGTCATCAACACCCACAATTTTGGCCCATTCTGGTACGTTTTGTGCACTGTTACTCACCGTTTTGGGGTCCCAGAGCGATTTCCATGATTGACGATCCCTCGGGTGCGTTTACGTGCCCGTCGTCAACCCTCACAGTTTTGGCGAATTGTGACCCATTTCGTGGACTATTACTCACCGTTTTGGGATCCCAAAGCCATTTCCATAGTTATTGAACCCCAAGGTGTGCTTACATGTCGGTCATCAACAGTCACAGTTTTGGCCGATTCTGGACCGTTTTGTGGACTATTACTCACTTTTTTGGGGTCCCAGAGTGATTTCCATGATTAACGAATCCCGGGGTGCGTTTACGTGTCAGACATCAACACTCGCGGTTTTTGACGATTCTGGCCCGTTTCATGGACTATTACTCACCGTTTTGCGGTCACGAAGCGATTTCCATAGTTGTTGAATCCCAAGGTGCGCTTACGTTTCGGTCATCAACTCTCATAGTATTGGCCAATTCTGGCCCGTTTCGTGGACTATTACGGATTGTTTTGGGGTCCCGGAGTGATTTCCACGATTAACAAACCCCGTGGTGCGTTTAACTGTCGGTCATCAACACTCGTGGTTTTTGTCGATTCTGGCCCGTTTCATGGACTATTACTCACATTTTTGGGGTCCCAAAGCAATTTGCATGGATGTCGAACCCCAAGGTGCGCTTACGTATCGGTCATCAACAATCGCAGTTTCGGCTGATTCTGGCCCATTTCTTGGACTATTACTCAGTGTTGGGGTAACGTAGTGATTTCCACGACCAACGAACACCGGTGTGTTTATGTGTCGGTCATCAACATTTGCAGTTTTGGCCGATTTTGGCCCGTTTCATGGACTATTACTCACTGATTTCGGGTCCCTGAGCGATTTCCATGATTGAAGAACCCCAGGGTGCGTTTATGTATTGTTGATCAATAACCCTAGGTTTTACCGATTCAGGGCTCTTTCATGGACTATTACTCACCGTTTTGCAGTCCCAAAGTGATTTCCATGCTTGTTGAACCCCAAGATGTGCTTACGTGCTGGTCGTCAAGACTCGCAGATTGGGCCGATTCTGGCCCGTTTCTCTGACTATTACTCAGTTTTGGGGTCTCAAAGTGATTTCCACGATTGACGAACACCGGGGTGCGTTTACGTGTCCGTCATCAACACTCACAATTTTGGCCCATTCTGGTACGTTTTGTGCACTGTTACTCACTGTTTTGGGGTCCCAGAGCGATTTCCATGATTGACGATCCCTGGGGTGCGTTTACGTGCCGTCGTCAACCCTCACAGTTTTGGCGAATTGTGACCCATTTCGTGGACTATTACTCACCGTTTTGGGATCACAAAGCCATTTCCATAGTTATTGAACCCCAAGGTGTGCTTACATGTCGGTCATCAACAGTCACAGTTTTGGCCGATTCTGGCCCGTTTTGTGGACTATTACTCACTTTTTTGGGGTCCCAGAGTGATTTCCATGATTAACGAATCCCGGGGTGCGTTTACGTGTCAGACATCAACACTCGCGGTTTTTGACGATTCTGGCCCGTTTCATGGACTATTACTCACCGTTTTGCGGACACGAAGCGATTTCCATAGTTGTTGAATCCCAAGGTGCGCTTACGTTTCGGTCATCAACTCTCATAGTATTGGCCAATTCTGGCCCGTTTCGTGGACTATTACTGATTGTTTTGGGGTCCCGGAGTGATTTCCACGATTAACAAACCCCGTGGTGCGTTTAACTGTCGGTCATCAACACTCGTGGTTTTTGTCGATTCTGGCCCGTTTCATGGACTATTACTCACATTTTTGGGGTCCCAAAGCAATTTGCATGGATGTCGAACCCCAAGGTGCGCTTACGTATCGGTCATCAACAATCGCAGTTTCGGCTGATTCTGGCCCGTTTCATGGACTATTACTCAGTTTTGGGGTAACGTAGTGATTTCCACGACCAACGAACACCGGTGTGTTTCTGTGTCGGTCATCAACATTTGCAGTTTTGGCCGATTTTGGCCTGTTTCATGGACTATTACTCACTGATTTCGGGTCCCTGAGCGATTTCCATGATTGAAGAACCACGGGGTGCGTTTATGTATCGTTGATCAATAACCCTAGGTTTTACCGATTCAGGGCTCTTTCATGGACTATTACTCACCGTTTTGCAGTCCCAAAGTGATTTCCATGCTTGTTGAACCCCAAGATGTGCTTACGTGCTGGTCGTCAAGACTCGCAGATTGGGCCGATTCTGGCCCGTTTCTCTGACTATTACTCAGTTTTGGGGTCTCGAAGTGATTTCCACGATTGACGAACACCGCGGTGCGTTTACGTGTCCGTCATCAACACTCACAATTTTGGCCCATTCTGGTACGTTTTGTGCACTGTTACTCACCGTTTTGGGGTCCCAGAGCGATTTCCATGATTGACGATCCCTGGGGTGCGTTTACGTGCCCGTCGTCAACCCTCACAGTTTTGGCGAATTGTGACCCATTTCGTGGACTATTACTCACCGTTTTGGGATCCCAAAGCCATTTCCATAGTTGTTGAACCCCAAGGTGTGCTTACATGTCGGTCATCAACAGTCACAGTTTTGGCCGATTCTGGCCCGTTTTGTGGACTATTACTCACTTTTTTGGGGTCCCAGAGTGATTTCCATGATTAACGAATCCCGGGGTGCGTTTACGTGTCAGACATCAACACTCGCGGTTTTTGACGATTCTGGCCCGTTTCATGGACTATTACTCACCGTTTTGCGGTCACGAAGCGATTTCCATAGTTGTTGAATCCCAAGGTGCGCTTACGTTTCGGTCATCAACTCTCATAGTATTGGCCAATTCTGGCCCGTTTCGTGGACTATTACTGATTGTTTTGGGGTCCCGGAGTGATTTCCACGATTAACAAACCCCGTGGTGCGTTTAACTGTCGGTCATCAACACTCGTGGTTTTTGTCGATTCTGGCCCGTTTCATGGACTATTACTCACATTTTTGGGGTCCCAAAGCAATTTGCATGGATGTCGAACCCCAAGGTGCGCTTACGTATCGGTCATCAACAATTGCAGTTTCGGCTGATTCTGGCCCGTTTCTTGGACTATTACTCAGTTTTGGGGTAACGTAGTGATTTCCACGACCAACGAACACCGGTGTGTTTATGTGTCGGTCATCAACATTTGCAGTTTTGGCCGATTTTGGCCCGTTTCATGGACTATTACTCACTGATTTCGGGTCCCTGAGCGATTTCCATGATTGAAGAACCCCGGGGTGCGTTTATGTATTGTTGATCAATAACCCTAGGTTTTACCGATTCAGGGCTCTTTCATGGACTATTACTCACCGTTTTGCAGTCCCAAAGTGATTTCCATGCTTGTTGAACCCCAAGATGTGCTTACGTGCTGGTCGTCAAGACTCGCAGATTGGGCCGATTCTGGCCCGTTTCTCTGACTATTACTCAGTTTTGGGGTCTCGAAGTGATTTCCACGATTGACGAACACCGGGGTGCGTTTACGTGTCCGTCATCAACACCCACAATTTTGGCCCATTCTGGTACGTTTTGTGCACTGTTACTCACCGTTTTGGGGTCCCAGAGCGATTTCCATGATTGACGATCCCTCGGGTGCGTTTACGTGCCCGTCGTCAACCCTCACAGTTTTGGCGAATTGTGACCCATTTCGTGGACTATTACTCACCGTTTTGGGATCCCAAAGCCATTTCCATAGTTATTGAACCCCAAGGTGTGCTTACATGTCGGTCATCAACAGTCACAGTTTTGGCCGATTCTGGACCGTTTTGTGGACTATTACTCACTTTTTTGGGGTCCCAGAGTGATTTCCATGATTAACGAATCCCGGGGTGCGTTTACGTGTCAGACATCAACACTCGCGGTTTTTGACGATTCTGGCCCGTTTCATGGACTATTACTCACCGTTTTGCGGTCACGAAGCGATTTCCATAGTTGTTGAATCCCAAGGTGCGCTTACGTTTCGGTCATCAACTCTCATAGTATTGGCCAATTCTGGCCCGTTTCGTGGACTATTACGGATTGTTTTGGGGTCCCGGAGTGATTTCCACGATTAACAAACCCCGTGGTGCGTTTAACTGTCGGTCATCAACACTCGTGGTTTTTGTCGATTCTGGCCCGTTTCATGGACTATTACTCACATTTTTGGGGTCCCAAAGCAATTTGCATGGATGTCGAACCCCAAGGTGCGCTTACGTATCGGTCATCAACAATCGCAGTTTCGGCTGATTCTGGCCCATTTCTTGGACTATTACTCAGTGTTGGGGTAACGTAGTGATTTCCACGACCAACGAACACCGGTGTGTTTATGTGTCGGTCATCAACATTTGCAGTTTTGGCCGATTTTGGCCCGTTTCATGGACTATTACTCACTGATTTCGGGTCCCTGAGCGATTTCCATGATTGAAGAACCCCAGGGTGCGTTTATGTATTGTTGATCAATAACCCTAGGTTTTACCGATTCAGGGCTCTTTCATGGACTATTACTCACCGTTTTGCAGTCCCAAAGTGATTTCCATGCTTGTTGAACCCCAAGATGTGCTTACGTGCTGGTCGTCAAGACTCGCAGATTGGGCCGATTCTGGCCCGTTTCTCTGACTATTACTCAGTTTTGGGGTCTCAAAGTGATTTCCACGATTGACGAACACCGGGGTGCGTTTACGTGTCCGTCATCAACACTCACAATTTTGGCCCATTCTGGTACGTTTTGTGCACTGTTACTCACTGTTTTGGGGTCCCAGAGCGATTTCCATGATTGACGATCCCTGGGGTGCGTTTACGTGCCGTCGTCAACCCTCACAGTTTTGGCGAATTGTGACCCATTTCGTGGACTATTACTCACCGTTTTGGGATCCCAAAGCCATTTCCATAGTTATTGAACCCCAAGGTGTGCTTACATGTCGGTCATCAACAGTCACAGTTTTGGCCGATTCTGGCCCGTTTTGTGGACTATTACTCACTTTTTTGGGGTCCCAGAGTGATTTCCATGATTAACGAATCCCGGGGTGCGTTTACGTGTCAGACATCAACACTCGCGGTTTTTGACGATTCTGGCCCGTTTCATGGACTATTACTCACCGTTTTGCGGACATGAAGCGATTTCCATAGTTGTTGAATCCTAAGGTGCGCTTACGTTTCGGTCATCAACTCTCATAGTATTGGCCAATTCTGGCCCGTTTCGTGGACTATTACGGATTGTTTTGGGGTCCCGGAGTGATTTCCACGATTAACAAACCCCGTGGTGCGTTTAACTGTCGGTCATCCACACTCGTGGTTTTTGTCGATTCTGGCCCGTTTCATGGACTATTACTCACATTTTTGGGGTCCCAAAGCAATTTGCATGGATGTCGAACCCCAAGGTGCGCTTACGTATCGGTCATCAACAATCGCAGTTTCGGCTGATTCTGGCCCGTTTCTTGTACTATTACTCAGTTTTTGGGTAACGTAGTGATTTCCACGACCAACGAACACCGGTGTGTTTATGTGTCGGTCATCAACATTTGCAGTTTTGGCCGATTTTGGCCCGTTTCATGGACTATTACTCACTGATTTCGGGTCCCTGAGCGATTTCCATGATTGAAGAACCCCGGGGTGCGTTTATGTATCGTTGATCAATGACCCTAGGTTTTACCGATTCAGGGCTCTTTCATGGACTATTACTCACCGTTTTGCAGTCCCAAAGTGATTTCCATGCTTGTTGAACCCCAAGATGTGCTTACGTGCTGGTCGTCAAGACTCGCAGATTGGGCCGATTGTGGCCCGTTTCTCTGACTATTACTCAGTTTTGGGGTCTCGAAGTGATTTCCACGATTGACGAACACCGGGGTGCGTTTACGTGTCCGTCATCAACACTCACAATTTTGGCCCATTCTGGTACGTTTTGTGCACTGTTACTCACCGTTTTGGGGTCCCAGAGCGATTTCCATGATTGACGATCCCTGGGGTGCGTTTACGTGCCCGTCGTCAACCCTCACAGTTTTGGCGAATTGTGACCCATTTCGTGGACTATTACTCACCGTTTTGGGATCCCAAAGCCATTTCCATAGTTATTGAACCCCAAGGTGTGCTTACATGTCGGTCATCAACAATCACAGTTTTGGCCGATTCTGGCCCGTTTTGTGGAGTATTACTCACTTTTTTGGGGTCCCAGAGTGATTTCCATGATTAACGAATCTCGGGGTGCGTTTACGTGTCAGACATCAACACTCGCGGTTTTTGACGATTCTGGCCCGTTTCATGGACTATTACTCACCGTTTTGCGGTCACGAAGTGATTTCCATAGTTGTTGAATCCCATGGTGCGCTTACGTTTCGGTCATCAACTCTCATAGTATTGGCCAATTCTGGCCCGTTTCATGGACTATTACTGATTGTTTTGGGGTCCCGGAGTGATTTCCACGATTAACAAACCCCGTGGTGTGTTTAACTGTCGGTCATCAACACTCGTGGTTTTTGTCGATTCTGGCCCGTTTCATGGACTATATTACTCACATTTTTGGGGTCCCAAAGCAATTTGCATGGATGTCGAACCCCAAGGTGCGCTTACGTATCGGTCATCAACAATCGCAGTTTCGGCTGATTCTGGCCCGTTTCTTGTACTATTACTCAGTTTTGGGGTAACGTAGTGATTTCCACGACCAACGAACACCGGTGTGTTTATGTGTCGGTCATCAACATTTGCAGTTTTGGCCGATTTTGGCCCGTTTCATGGACTATTACTCACTGATTTCGGGTCCCTGAGCGATTTCCATGATTGAAGAACCCCGGGGTGCGTTTATGTATCGTTGATCAATGACCCTAGGTTTTACCGATTCAGGGCTCTTTCATGGACTATTACTCACCGTTTTGCAGTCCCAAAGTGATTTCCATGCTTGTTGAACCCCAAGATGTGCTTACGTGCTGGTCGTCAAGACTCGCAGATTGGGCCGATTGTGGCCCGTTTCTCTGACTATTACTCAGTTTTGGGGTCTCGAAGTGATTTCCACGATTGACGAACACCGGGGTGCGTTTACGTGTCCGTCATCAACACTCACAATTTTGGCCCATTCTGGTACGTTTTGTGCACTGTTACTCACCGTTTTGGGGTCCCAGAGCGATTTCCATGATTGACGATCCCTGGGGTGCGTTTACGTGCCCGTCGTCAACCCTCACAGTTTTGGCGAATTGTGACCCATTTCGTGGACTATTACTCACCGTTTTGGGATCCCAAAGCCATTTCCATAGTT
>NW_025230334.1:0-14997 GCF_018294505.1 Triticum aestivum | reverse complement strand
TTATAAGCAAATTCAATATGAGGCAAGCATTCCTCCCACATTTTCTTATTATTCTTCAAAACAGCCCTAAGCATAGTAGACAACGTTCTATTGACTACTTCAGTTTGTCCATCAGTTTGGGGGTGACAAGTAGTACTAAAAAGCAGTTTAGTCCCCAACTTAGCCCATAAACATCTCCAAAAGTGGCTAAGAAATTTAGTATCACGATCTGAAACAATAGTATTTGGCACACCATGCAAGCGAATAATTTCATGAAAGAACAAATCAGCAACATTAACAACATCATCGCTTTTATGACATGGTATAAAGTGTGCCATTTTCGAGAATCTATCCACGACAACAAATATGCTATCCCTCCCCTTCTTTGTTCGAGGTAAACCTAAAACAAAGTCCATAGATATATCCTCCCAAGGAACACTAGGTACAGGCAAAGGCATATATAAACCATGATGATTGAGTCGTGACTTAGCCTTTTGACATGTAGTGCAGCGAGCAATAAAACGCTCAACATCTCGTCTCATCTTTGGCCAAAAGAAATATGTAGCAAGTACGTCCTCCGTCTTCTTCACGCCAAAGTGTCCCATTAATCCTCCTCCATGCGCCTCCTGCAACAACAAAAGACGAACGGAGCTAGCTGGAATGCATAGCTTGTTAGCACGAAACACGAATCCATCGTTAACAACAAACTTGTTCCACATTCTTCCTTCTTTACAATTCTGCATTACATCTTTAAAATCAGCATCATGCACATATTGATCTTTGATGGTCTCCAAACCAAATATTTTGAAGTCAAGTTGTGAAAGCATAGTATAGCGACGAGACAATGCATCAGCAATAACATAAGGGAAAGTCTCAATGAATTCAACCCATTTAGCATGTCTACGATTCAGTTTAGCTTGACTTTTAATATGTTTCAAATATTCATGATCAGAATGTATAACAAATTCTTTGGGCCATAAATAATGTTGCCATGTTTCTAAAGTCCGAACAAGAGCATATAATTCTTTATCATAAGTAGAATAATTCAGACTAGGCCCACTCAATTTTTCAGAAAAGTATGCAACAGGTTTGCCATCTTGTAATAACACACCTCCTAATCCAATTCCACTAGCATCACATTCAAGCTCAAAAGTCTTATTAAAATCAGGAAGTTGGAGTAAAGGAGCAGGTGTCAACTTATCTTTCAATACCGTGAAGGCTTCTTCCTGTGCGGTACCCCAAAGAAAAGGCACATCTTTCTTTGTAAGCTCATTGAGAGGTGCAGCAATGGTGCTGAAATCTCTCACAAAACGCCTATAGAATCCAGCAAGGCCAAGAAAACTCCTCACTTGTGTGACCGTTTTGGGCTGCGGCCAACTCTCAATAGCTTCAATCTTGGCTTTATCAACTTCAATTCCCTGTGGAGTAACAACATAGCCAAGAAAAGATACTCGGTCGGTGCAAAAGGTGCACTTCCCAAGGTTACCAAACAAACGTGCATCACGTAGAGCAATAAAAACAACACGTAAATGTTCCAAATGTTCTTCCAAAGATCTGCTATAAATCAATATGTCATCAAAGTAAACTACCACAAATCGTCCAATGAAAGCACGTAAAACTTCATTCATTAATCTCATGAAAGTACTAGGTGCATTAGTTAACCCAAAAGGCATGACTAACCACTCATATAATCCAAACTTAGTTTTAAATGCTGTTTTCCATTCATCTCCCAATTTCATACGAATTTGATGGTAGCCACTACGCAAATCAACTTTGGAGAATATTGTAGAGCCACTCAATTCATCAAGCATATCATCTAGCCTAGGAATAGGATGACGATAACGAATAGTAATATTATTAATGCCTCTACAATCAACACACATATGTGATGTACCATCCTTTTTCGGCACTAGAATAATAGGAACAGCACAAGGACTAAGGGATTCGCGTATATAACCTTTGTCGAGAAGTTCTTGTACTTGACGCATAATCTCCTTCGTCTCCTCTGGATTGGTACGGTATGGTGCACGGTTTGGCAGTGAAGCACCGGGAATTAAGTCAATCTGATGCTCAATCCCTCGAATAGGCGGTAATCCCGGTGGCACGTCTTGTGGAAAAACGTCAGCGAACTCCTGCAAAATGTTAGTGACAGCAGGAGGCAAAGAGGAAGGCACGTCCTCGAATGAAAATAATGCATCTTTGCACACAAAAGCATAGCAAACAGATTTGCTGAAATCTAGCTCATCAATATCAGATTTGGTGGCAAATAAACATGCACTTTTCAATTTAATTTCAGAAGCAACACTAGATGGTTTATTATTAGGCTTCATTTGTTGCTCAAATTCTTTTGCCACAATCTGATTTTCACTCTTATTCTTCTCCTGTTGTGCTTTATTAGCTCTATTAATATCATCTTTCAAAATGGAATCAGGAGTCATAGGAAGCAAAGTAATATTTTTATCCTTATGAACAAGAGTATAGTGATTGTTTCTACCATGGTGTACAGAATTTTTATCAAATTGCCATGGTCTACCAAGTAATAAGGAACATGCTTGCATAGGTACCACATCACAATCAACATAATCAGCATAAGTAGAGATACTAAAATGCACACGAACAGTACGTGTTACCTTAACCTTGCCGCTGTTGTTGAACCATTGGATGTAGTAAGGATGAGGATGTGGTCTTGTGGTGAGAGAAAGCTTCTCCACTATCTCCATGCTAGCCAAGTTGTTGCAGCTCCCTCCGTCTATTATGACGCGCACAGAACGTTCCTTCACAACTCCCTTGGTATGGAACAAATTGTGCCTCTGATTTTGCTCAGCTTGTGTGACCTGCACACTCAAAACACGTTGAGCAACTAAACATTCATACCTGTCAGCGTCTTCAGGAGCCATGTATTGCGTCTCATGATCAAAATCATCTCCACCATGTTCTTCACGTGTAATAAGAGCCAAAGTCTCCTCATCATAGTCACTAGCAGACTCATATCCACCATCCGCGGTAGCAATCATCACACGCGGAGATTTGCATTCTCTCGCATAATGACCTCCTCCCTTACAACGACGACAAATAATATCACTTGTGTGCCCTGTTGATGCCATGGAAGAAGAAGAACGCTGTGCAGGCCCCGCAGGTGCGCTCTTGGCAGATAATGGTGGTTGTGCCTGTTTTCTTGTATCACGGCTGGAGGTGGCACCGGATGGAGGTGCTGGTGCAGTTGAAGTAGAAGATGCACGTGGTGTCCATGATGAAGGTCGGCCTGCAGAAAAGTTAGTTCGCCCCAATGCTTGTCGATCCTGCACTTCACGTTCAGCTTTACAAGCAAGATGGAATAAACGAGTGATATTAGTATACTCCTTATAGTCTAGAATGGTTTGAATCTCTCTATTTAATCCACCCAGAAAACGTGCAAGCATAGCTTCATTCCCCTCAACAATACCTTGGATATGACCAAAAATATTGCATATATGCATATTTGTCAGGTGATTTCTAGTGCAAACTATTCAATAATCTATTTATGTTATCCAGAACAAAAATACTTCACACACTTTTGTGTTTTGTCTAATTGCAGGTGTATGGGACATTTGTACAATCCACATATGAAGATAAGGAAGAAAGAGATGTTTATTTGCTGTCCAAAAAGTTCTCTCACGTCACTTTTGGCCCAAGAGAAGATAGAGTCCAAGTCTCTCACGTTCTGGATTCAGATTCGGACTGCACAGACATACCTGACTCAAAACGCACACAAGTTTTTCATACGGACTCCGAATTGGGTGATTCTTTTTTTGTTGGAAACTAGATTTCGTGCACTTTCCAACCCAATTGGAATCACCTTCAAATTCGTCCGGAGCGTTGAGTTGTGGACGAAACAATCTGATGCTGCAGCAGAATCCGAGTGAAACTACAAGTCCAAAGGTGTTACATCAACTCCACTTGGGCCCATTGGCCTTGTACGACCTAGATTTAGTTTTAGGCTGCCTTGGGACGTCCTCCCACCTCCTTGGCCGCCACCCCTTGCTCCTATATAAGTAGATCCATCTAGTAGCTTTTCCTTGGGATTTGTTTAGTTAAAAGTTAGCCATTGCAACTTCGTGTACTTCGTTTGTGTCCAACGACCAGACCAAGACCGCTTACGGATCCCCACCCTTATCAATACTTCATATATACTCGCAATATTCAGATTGCTTTTATCATATTCTTGCTTGTTCTTCGATTGCTTGCAGGAATAGATCTTCGTGGTCAGGTTGATTGTGCTCCAGCGTGGTCAATAACCTTTCGGAGTTGGTTTAGCGATTGCTAAGGCGCAACGTCGTGCACGTTTGTAGTCGGATCGTCAAAGTCATCTTCACCAAATCGATAGTTATCATCTCATCGAAAGATCGGGACACCCCCGCCTCTATCAACATACCGTACCAATCCAGAGGAGACGAAGGAGATTATGCGTCAAGTACAAGAGCTTCTCGACAAAGGTTATATACGCGAATCCCTTAGTCCTTGTGCTGTTCCTATTATTCTAGTGCCGAAAAAGGATGGTACATCACGTATGTGTGTTGATTGTAGAGGCATTAATAATATTACTATTCGTTATCGTCATCCTATTCCTAGGCTAGATGATATGCTTGATGAATTGAGTGGCTCTACAATATTCTCCAAAGTTGATTTGCGTAGTGGCTACCATCAAATTCGTATGAAATTGGGAGATGAATGGAAAACAGCATTTAAAACTAAGTTTGGATTATATGAGTGGTTAGTCATGCCTTTTGGATTAACTAATGCACCTAGTACTTTCATGAGATTAATGAACGAAGTTTTATGTGCTTTCATTGGACGATTTGTGGTAGTTTACTTTGATGACATATTGATTTATAGCAGATCTTTGGAGGAACATTTGGAACATTTACGTGCTGTTTTTATTGCTCTACGTGATGCACGTTTGTTTGGTAACCTTGGGAAGTGCACCTTTTGCACCGACCGAGTATCTTTTCTTGGCTATGTTGTTACTCCACAGGGAATTGAAGTTGATAAAGCCAAGATTGAAGCTATTGAGAGTTGGCCGCAGCCCAAAACGGTCACACAAGTGAGGAGTTTTCTTGGCCTCGCTGGATTCTATAGGCGTTTTGTGATAGATTTCAGCACCATTGCTGCACCTCTCAACGAGCTTACAAAGAAGGATGTGCCTTTTGTTTGGGGTACCGCACAGGAAGAAGCCTTCACGGTATTGAAAGATAAGTTGACACATGCTCCTTTACTCCAACTTCCTGATTTTAATAAGACTTTTGAGCTTGAATGTGATGCTAGTGGAATTGGATTAGGAGGTGTGTTATTACAAGATGGCAAACCTGTTGCATACTTTTCTGAAAAATTGAGTGGGCCTAGTCTGAATTATTCTACTTATGATAAAGAATTATATGCTCTTGTTCGGACTTTAGAAACATGGCAACATTATTTATGGCCCAAAGAATTTGTTATACATTCTGATAATGAATCTTTGAAACATATTAAAAGTCAAGCTAAACTGAATCGTAGACATGCTAAATGGGTTGAATTCATTGAGACTTTCCCTTATGTCATTAAACACAAGAAGGGAAAAGAAAATGTTATTGCTGATGCATTGTCTCGTCGCTATACTATGCTTTCACAACTTGACTTCAAAATATTTGGTTTGGAGACCATCAAAGATCAATATGTGCATGATGCTGATTTTAAAGATGTAATGCAGAATTGTAAAGAAGGAAGAATGTGGAACAAGTTTGTCGTTAACGATGGATTTGTGTTTCGTGCTAACAAGCTATGCATTCCAGCTAGCTCCGTTCGTCTTTTGTTGTTGCAGGAGGCGCATGGAGGAGGATTAATGGGACACTTTGGCGTGAAGAAGACGGAGGACGTACTTGCTACACATTTCTTTTGGCCAAAGATGAGACGGGATGTTGAACGTTTTATTGCTCGATGCACTACATGTCAAAAAGCTAAGTCACGACTCAATTCTCATGGTTTATATATGCCTTTGCCTGTACCTAGTGTTCCTTGGGAGGATATATCTATGGACTTTGTTTTAGGTTTACCTCGAACAAAGAAGGGGAGGGATAGCATATTTGTTGTCGTGGATAGATTCTCGAAAATGGCACACTTTATACCATGTCATAAAAGCGATGATGCTGTTAATGTTGCTGATTTGTTCTTTCGTGAAATTATTCGCTTGCATGGTGTGCCAAATACTATTGTTTCAGATCGTGATACTAAATTTCTTAGCCATTTTTTGAGATGTTTATGGGCTAAGTTGGGGACTAAACTGCTTTTTAGTACTACTTGTCACCCCCAAACTGATGGACAAACTGAAGTAGTCAATAGAACGTTGTCTACTATGCTTAGGGCTGTTTTGAAGAATAATAAGAAAATGTGGGAGGAATGCTTGCCTCATATTGAATTTGCTTATAATCGTTCATTGCATTCTACTACTAAGATGTGCCCTTTTGAAGTTGTGTATGGTTTCCTACCTCGTGCACCTATTGATTTGTTGCCTCTTCCATCTTCGGAGAAGGTTAATTTTGATGCTAAACAACGTGCTGAATTGATTTTAAAAATGCATGAGTTAACTAAGGAAAACATTGAGCGTATGAATGCTAAATATAAACTTGCTGGAGATAAGGGTAGAAAACATGTTGTGTTTGCACCTGGAGATCTTGTTTGGTTACATTTGCGTAAGGATAGATTTCCTGATTTGCGCAAATCAAAGCTGATGCCACATGCTGATGGTCCCTTTAAGGTGTTAGAGAAAATAAATGATAATGCATATAAACTTGAGCTGCCTGCAGATTTTGGGGTTAGTCCCACTTTTAACATTGCAGATTTGAAGGCTTATTTGGGTGAGGAAGATGAACTTCCGTCGAGGACGACTTCATTTCAAGAAGGGGAGGATGATGAGGACATCAATACAATTGTTACACCCACAGCCCCTGCTGCTATACATACTGGACCAATTACTAGAGCTCGTGCACGCCAACTAAATTACCAGGTACTTTCGTTTCTTGGTAATGATTCTAATGTTCATGAGAATATGTGATAGAGGCAAAGGTGTCCCGTCTTTCGATGAGATGATGGATATCGCTTTGGTGGAAGTCGACTTTGACGATCCGACTACGAACGTGCGAGGACGTCGCGCCTTAGCAATCGCTAAACCAACTCCGAGAGGTTATTGACCACGCCGGAGCACGATCAACCTGACCACGAGGGTCTGTTTCCTGCGAGCAAACGAAGAACAAGCAAGAAACTAAGATTGCAATCTGGATATTGCGAATATAAGATGAAAGCTTTATTGATGAAGGTGGGGTTCTGTGACGCCTTTGTCTGGTCGTTGAACACAAACGAAGTACGCGAAGTTGCAGCTATGGCGAACTTTTAATCTAAACAAAACCCAAAGTCTAAACGATGCCCTAAGGGCTGTATATATGGAGGAAGAGGGGGGAATTTCGTGGCCCTTGGTGGAGGGGTCCGAAATCAACCCTATCTCTTGTTTCCCCACACATACAGACTCTAAAAATAGCCTATACTTATGTATTTCGAAATTACATGGGCCTGGCCCAATAATAAGGTGACGCAGCACCTAAAATAGCCTCGGGACGAAATTTATGAAGTGGCATCTTGTATATTTCGTCCAAGGCTTCATGCACCCATTATGGTGGCTTCAAAGTCCTGAAATCATCACTTGTAACTCCGTTCTTGTTCTTGCTCCAATGTTCATCCTTCTCCAAGCTAGGCCCTTCATTTGTAAGCAAAACAAATGTACCCAATTTAGGCAGCATCATATTCTCATGAACATTAGAATCATTACCAAGAAACGAAAGTACCTGGTAATTTAGTTGGCGTGCACGAGCTCTAGTAATTGGTCCAGTATGTATAGCAGCAGGGGCTGTGGGTGTAACAATTGTATTGATGTCCTCATCATCCTCCCCTTCTTGAAATGAAGTCGTCCTCGACGGAAGTTCATCTTCCTCACCCAAATAAGGCTTCAAATCTGCAATGTTAAAAGTGGGACTAACCCCAAAATCTGCAGGCAGCTCAAGTTTATATGCATTATCATTTATTTTCTCTAACACCTTAAAGGGACCATCAGCACGTGGCATTAACTTTGATTTGCGCAAATTAGGAAATCTATCCTTACGCAAATGTAACCAAACAAGATCTCCAGGTGCAAACACAACATGTTTTCTACCCTTATCTCCAGCAAGTTTATATTTAGCATTCATACGCTCAATGTTTTCCTTAGTTAACTCATGCATTTTTAAAATCAATTCAGCATGTTGTTTAGCATCAAAATTAACCTTCTCCGAAGATGGAAGAGGCAACAAATCAATAGGTGCACGTGGTAGGAAACCATACACAACTTCAAAAGGGCACATCTTAGTAGTAGAATGCAATGAACGATTATAAGCAAATTCAATATGAGGCAAGCATTCCTCCCACATTTTCTTATTATTCTTCAAAACAGCCCTAAGCATAGTAGACAACGTTCTATTGACTACTTCAGTTTGTCCATCAGTTTGGGGGTGACAAGTAGTACTAAAAAGCAGTTTAGTCCCCAACTTAGCCCATAAACATCTCCAAAAGTGGCTAAGAAATTTAGTATCACGATCTGAAACAATAGTATTGGGCACACCATGCAAGCGAATAATTTCACGAAAGAACAAATCAGCAACATTAACAGCATCATCGCTTTTATGACATGGTATAAAGTGTGCCATTTTCGAGAATCTATCCACGACAACAAATATGCTATCCCTCCCCTTCTTTGTTCGAGGTAAACCTAAAACAAAGTCCATAGATATATCCTCCCAAGGAACACTAGGTACAGGCAAAGGCATATATAAACCATGAGGATTGAGTCGTGACTTAGCTTTTTGACATGTAGTGCAGCGAGCAATAAAACGCTCAACATCCCGTCTCATCTTTGGCCAAAAGAAATGTGTAGCAAGTACGTCCTCCGTCTTCTTCATGCCAAAGTGTCCCATTAATCCTCCTCCATGCGCCTCCTGCAACAACAAAAGATGAACGGAGCTAGCTGGAATGCATAACTTGTTAGCACGAAACACAAATCCATCGTTAACGACAAACTTGTTCCACATTCTTCCTTCTTTACAATTCTGCATTACATCTTTAAAATCAGCATCATGCACATATTGATCTTTGATGGTCTCCAAACCAAATATTTTGAAGTCAAGTTGTGAAAGCATAGTATAGTGACGAGACAATGCATCAGCAATAACATTTTCTTTTCCCTTCTTGTGTTTAATGACATAAGGGAAAGTCTCAATGAATTCAACCCATTTAGCATGTCTACGATTCAGTTTAGCTTGACTTAATATGTTTCAAAGATTCATGATCAGAATGTATAACAAATTCTTTGGGCCATAAATAATGCTGCCATGTTTCTAAAGTCCGAACAAGAGCATATAATTCTTTATCATAAGTAGAATAATTCAGACTAGGCCCACTCAATTTTTCAGAAAAGTATGCAACAGGTTTGCCATCTTGTAATAACACACCTCCTAATCCAATTCCACTAGCATCACATTCAAGCTCAAAAGTCTTATTAAAATCAGGAAGTTGGAGTAAAGGAGCATGTGTCAACTTATCTTTCAATACCGTGAAGGCTTCTTCCTGTGCGGTACCCCAAAGAAAAGGCACATCTTTCTTTGTAAGCTCATTGAGAGGTGCAGCAATGGTGCTGAAATCTCTCACAAACCGCCTATAGAATCCAGCGAGGCCAAGAAAACTCCTCACTTGTGTGACCGTTTTGGGCTGCGGCCAACTCTCAATAGCTTCAATCTTGGCTTTATCAACTTCAATTCCCTGTGGAGTAACAACATAGCCAAGAAAAGATACTCGGTCGGTGCAAAAGGTGCACTTCCCAAGGTTACCAAACAAACGTGCATCACGTAGAGCAATAAAAACAGCACGTAAATGTTCCAAATGTTCTTCCAAAGATCTGCTATAAATCAATATGTCATCAAAGTAAACTACCATAAATCGTCCAATGAAAGCACGTAAAACTTCGTTCATTAATCTCATGAAAGTACTAGGTGCATTAGTTAACCCAAAAGGCATGACTAACCACTCATATAATCCAAACTTAGTTTTAAATGCTGTTTTCCATTCATCTCCCAATTTCATACGAATTTGATGGTAGCCACTACGCAAATCAACTTTGGAGAATATTGTAGAACCACTCAATTCATCAAGCATATCATCTAGCCTAGGAATAGGATGACGATAACGAATAGTAATATTATTAATGCCTCTACAATCAACACACATACGTGATGTACCATCCTTTTTCGGCACTAGAATAATAGGAACAGCACAAGGACTAAGGGATTCGCGTATATAACCTTTGTCGAGAAGCTCTTGTACTTGGCGCATAATCTCCTTGAAACTCTAAAAGACTAGACTCTAAGACCAGCAACTAGACACGACGATGCAACCGCAAATTCAACAAAGCAAAACCCTAAAAAGATTATGCAAGGCTCAGATTGGTTCGGATATGATGAACTAACCCTAAATTTTTTTTTGTGGCTTTTTCGTGGACTATAGGTATGAAGAACAGACTCGATCTAAACTACGAAAAACTGTAAAATCTCACCGAGCAACCTGGAAATCTGATACCACTTGATAGAGGCAAAGGTGTCCCGTCTTTCGATGAGATGATGGATATCGCTTTGGTGGAAGTCGACTTTGACGATCCGACTACGAACGTGCGAGGACGTCGCGCCTTAGCAATCGCTAAACCAACTCCGAGAGGTTATTGACCACGCCGGAGCACGATCAACCTGACCACGAGGGTCTGTTTCCTGCGAGCAAACGAAGAACAAGCAAGAAACTAAGATTGCAATCTGGATATTGCGAATTTAAGATGAAAGCTTTATTGATCAAGGTGGGGTTCTGTGACGCCTTTGTCTGGTCGTTGAACACAAACGAAGTATGCGAAGTTGCAGCTATGACGAACTTTTAATCTAAACAAAACCCAAGGAAAAGCTACTAGATGGATCTACTTATATAGGAGCAAGGGGTGGCGGCCAAGGAGGTGGGAGGACGTCCCAAGGCAGCCTAAAGCTAAATCTAGGTCGTACAAGGCCAATGGGCCCAAGTGGAGGTGATGTAACACCTTTGGACTTGTAGTTTGACTCGGATTCTGCTGCAGCATCAGATTGTTTCGTCCACAACTCAACGCTCCGGACGAATTTGAAGGTGATTCCAATTGGGTTGGAAAGTGCACGAAATCTAGTTTCCAACAAAAAAAGAATCACCCAATTCGGAGTCCGTATGAAAAACTTGTGTGCGTTTTGAGTCAGGTGTGTCTGTGCAGTCCGAATCTGAATCCAGAACGTGAGAGACTTGGACTCTATCTTCTCTTGGGCCAAAAGTGACGTGAGAGAACTTTTTGGACAGCAAATAAACATCTCTTTCTTCCTTATCTTCATATGTGGATTGTACAAATGTCCCATACACCTGCAATTAGACAAAACACAAAAGTGTGTGAAGTATTTTTGTTCTGGATAACATAAATAGATTATTGAATAGTTTGCACTAGAAATCACCTGACAAATATGCATATATGCAATATTTTTGGTCATATCCAAGGTAGTCATGTCCTCATCAGTGTGCCATTTTCGAGAATCTATCCACGACAACAAATATGCTATCCCTCCCCTTCTTTGTTCGAGGTAAACCTAAAACAAAGTCCATAGATATATCCTCCCAAGGAACACTAGGTACAGGCAAAGGCATATATAAACCATGAGGATTGAGTCGTGACTTAGCTTTTTGACATGTAGTGCAGCGAGCAATAAAACGCTCAACATCCCGTCTCATCTTTGGCCAAAAGAAATGTGTAGCAAGTACGTCCTCCGTCTTCTTCACGCCAAAGTGTCCCATTAATCCTCCTCCATGCGCCTCCTGCAACAACAAAAGACGAACGGAGCTAGCTGGAATGCATAGCTTGTTAGCACGAAACACAAATCCATCGTTAACAACAAACTTGTTCCACATTCTTCCTTCTTTACAATTCTGCATTACATCTTTAAAATCAGCATCATGCACATATTGATCTTTGATGGTCTCCAAACCAAATATTTTGAAGTCAAGTTGTGAAAGCATAGTATAGCGACGAGACAATGCATCAGCAATAACATTTTCTTTTCCCTTCTTGTGTTGAATGACATAAGGGAAAGTCTCAATGAATTCAACCCATTTAGCATGTCTACGATTCAGTTTAGCTTGACTTTTAATATGTTTCAAAGATTCATGATCAGAATGTATAACAAATTCTTTGGGCCATAAATAATGTTGCCATGTTTCTAAAGTCCGAACAAGAGCATATAATTCTTTATCATAAGTAGAATAATTCAGACTAGGCCCACTCAATTTTTCAGAAAAGTATGCAACAGGTTTGCCATCTTGTAATAACACACCTCCTAATCCAATTCCACTAGCATCACATTCAAGCTCAAAAGTCTTATTAAAATCAGGAAGTTGGAGTAAAGGAGCATGTGTCAACTTATCTTTCAATACCGTGAAGGCTTCTTCCTGTGCGGTACCCCAAAGAAAAGGCACATCTTTCTTTGTAAGCTCATTGAGAGGTGCAGCAATGGTGCTGAAATCTCTCACAAAACGCCTATAGAATCCAGCGAGGCCAAGAAAACTCCTCACTTGTGTGACCATTTTGGGCTGCGGCCAACTCTCAATAGCTTCAATATTGGCTTTATCAACTTCAATTCCCTGTGGAGTAACAACATAGCCAAGAAAAGATACTCGGTCGGTGCAAAATGTGCACTTCCCAAGGTTACCAAACAAACGTGCATCACGTAGAGCAATAAAAACAGCACGTAAATGTTCCAAATGTTCTTCCAAAGATCTGCTATAAATCAATATGTCATCAAAGTAAACTACCACAAATCGTCCAATGAAAGCACGTAAAACTTCGTTCATTAATCTCATGAAAGTACTAGGTGCATTAGTTAACCCAAAAGGCATGACTAACCACTCATATAATCCAAACTTAGTTTTAAATGCTGTTTTCCATTCATCTCCCAATTTCATCCGAATTTGATGGTAGCCACTACGCAAATCAACTTTGGAGAATATTGTAGAGCCACTCAATTCATCAAGCATATCATCTAGCCTAGGAATAGGATGACGATAACGAATAGTAATATTATTAATGCCTCTACAATCAACACACATACGTGATGTACCATCCTTTTTCGGCACTAGAATAATAGGAACAGCACAAGGACTAAGGGATTCGCGTATATAACCTTTGTCGAGAAGCTCTTGTACTTGACGCATAATCTCCTTCGTCTCCTCTGGATTGGTACGGTATGGTGCACGGTTTGGCAGTGAAGCACCGGGAATTAAGTCAATCTGATGCTCAATCCCTCGAATAGGCGGTAATCCCGGTGGCACGTCTTGTGGAAAAACGTCAACGAACTCCTGCAAAATGTTAGTGACAGCAGGAGGCAAAGAGGAAGGCACGTCCTCGAATGAAAATAATGCCTCTTTGCACACAAAAGCATAGCAAACAGATTTGCTGAAATCTAGCTCATCAATATCAATTTTGGTGGCAAATAAACATGCACTTTTCAATTTAATTTCAGAAGCAACACTAGATGGTTTATTATTAGGCTTCATTTGTTGCTCAAATTCTTTTGCCACAATCTGATTTTCACTCTTATTCTTCTCCTGTTGTGCTTTATTAGCTCTATTAATATCATCTTTCAAAATGGAATCAGGAGTCATAGGAAGCAAAGTAATATTTTTATCCTTATGAACAAGAGTATAGTGATTGTTTCTACCATGGTGTACAGAATTTTTATCAAATTGCCATGGTCTACCAAGTAATAAGGAACATGCTTGCATAGGTACCACATCAAAATCAACATAATCAGCATATGTAGAGATACTAAAATGCACACGAACAGTACGTGTTACCTTAACCTTGCCGATGTTGTTGAACCATTGGATGTAGTAAGGATGTGGATGTGGTCTTGTGGTGAGAGAAAGCTTCTCCACCATCTCCATGCTAGCCAAGTTGTTGCAGCTCCCTCCGTCTATGATGACGCGCACAGAACGTTCCTTCACAACTCCCTTGGTATGGAACAAATTGTGCCTCTGATTTTGCTCAGCTTGTGTGACCTGCACACTCAAAACACGTTGAGCAACTAAACATTCATACCTGTCAGCGTCTTCAGGAGCCATGTATTGCGTCTCATGATCAGAATCATCTCCACCATGTTCTTCACGTGTAATAAGAGCCAAAGTCTCCTCATCATAGTCACTAGCAGACTCATATCCACCATCCGCGGTAGCAATCATCACACGCGGAGATTTGCATTCTCTCGCATAATGACCTCCTCCCTTACAACGACGACAAATAATATCACTTGTGTGCCCTGTTGATGTCATGGAAGAAGAAGAACGCTGTGCAGGCCCCGCAGGTGCGCTCTTGATAGATAATGGTGGTTGTGCCTCTTTTCTTGTATCACGGCTGGAGGTGGCACCGGATGGAGGTGCTGGTGCAGTTGAAGTAGAAGATGCACGTGGTGTCCATGATGAAGGTCGGCCTGCAGAAAAGTTAGTTCGCCCCAATGCTTGTCGATCCTGCACTTCACGTTCAGCTTTACAAGCAAGATGGAATAAACGAGTGATATTAGTATACTCCTTATAGTCTAGAATGGTCTGAATCTCTCTATTTAATCCACCCAGAAAACGTGCAAGCATAGCTTCATTCTCCTCAACAATACCACATCTAATCATGCCAGTTTGTAATTCCTGATAATATTCTTCTACAGAATTTTTCCCTTGTTTTAAACGCTGCAATTTTTGAAGCAATTCACGTTGATAATATGGTGGAACCCAACGCGTACGCATAGCAGTTTTCAAAGCAGCCCAAGTAGTTGGAATAGGATATAATCTACAATGTTCAGACCACCATACACATGCAAAACTAGTGAAAGCACAAAC
>NW_025230333.1:14286-15001 GCF_018294505.1 Triticum aestivum | reverse complement strand
CAGTGAGTAATAGTACACGAAACGGGGCAGAATCGGCAAAAACTGTGAGTGATGATGACCGACATGTAAGCGCACCTTGGGGTTCAACAACAATGGAAATCGCTTTGGGGCCCCAAAACGGTTAGTAATAGTCCACGAAACGGGTCAGAATCGGCCAAAACCACGAGTGTTGACGGCCGAAACATAAACGCACCCCAGGGTTCGTTAATCGTGGAAACCTCTCTGGGACCGCAAAACAGTGAGTAATAGTCCACGAAATGGTCCAGAATCGGCCAAATCTGTGAGTGTTGATGACCGACACGTAAGCGCGCCTTGGGGTTCAACAACTATGGAAATCGCTTTGGGACCCCAAAACGGTGAGTAATAGTCCATAAAACGGGTCAGAATCGATAAAAACCGTAGGTGTTGATGACCGAAACGTAAACGCACCCCAGGGTTCGTTAATCGTGGAAATCACTCCGGGACCCCAAAACAGTAAGTAATAGTCCACGAAACGGGCCAGAATCGGCCAAATTTGTGAGTGTTGATGACCAAAACGTAAATGCACCCCAGGGTTCGTTAATCGTGGAAATCACTCCGGGACCCCAAAACAGTGAGTAATAGTCCACGAAACGTGCCAGAATCGGCAAAAACTGTGAGTGTTGATGACCGACACGTAAACGCACCTTGGGGTTCAACAACTACGAAACCGGTTTGGGTCCCCAAAACGGTGAGT